>NC_045956.1:137546082-137690333 GCF_010909765.2 Amblyraja radiata
TTCTGAATATTTGAATCTAGTTACACAGGAAATGAAAGGGAAAAATTACATTGTGAATATAAAATAATTAGAATTCTTACATTTTGACCTATTTATGAAGTATGGTGTATGTTTCTGAATCTGAATGCATGTCTTCAATATTCCGATGCTTACAGATGCTGGATCAGGCACAGATGCTCACAGTTTGGAATTTACTTATTTTAGTTAACAGTAGTTAATTAACACAACCCTACACTACTGTTAACAGAAGCTAATAGTAATAATTGCTCCAGGTAAGAACCCGCACTTCTCTCCAAATCAATACCTCCATTCATTTCATCGTATCCCCATTCTGTGATTCAGCTTGATTAGCTTCCTTTAAAAGTATAAACTCTTCCAGTTTTGTAAATGTCCAATAAAAGTATTGAGTGAAGCATTACATTTTGAACACTGATGCAAATGAAAGGCTGCTTCAGCTGCACAGAGCAATAGAAAGAACAAAATGAGAGTATGGCATGCAGGGCTGTGAGATTACAGATTGTGTACATTTCTGCTCTGCTGCTGATGATCCAGAGCATCCCAGGACACCCAGCTTTGAGCTGCCAGCTCTGTTCACTGTCTATTACATTTAACATGTATGTGGCCCAATAAAATATGGTGAAAGATGGTAATGTGATGATGAGACTTCAGCTCCACAATAACTGTGCGGTGGTCACTCCCAATACTACCCGGAGAAATGCATTTGCAGGTTTAAATTACAGATTACAGAATATAGTTCTCAGCATTGCAGTGCATCAGTTCTATTGACAAAGTCCAATGTCCTCAATGGGATACAGGTGAATCGAACACTACCATAGCCTATGGAAGCACCATCTAAGAGCCTGATAATAGAGAGGAAGAAGCTGCTCCTGAGTCTGGTAGCATGTGCTTTCAAGCATCTGTACCTTCTTCTGGAGCAGAGAATCCAGATTCCAGATTCCGGAGAACCAGGAGGTCCGCTTTCAGAGGACCAGATCCCGGGCATTCAAGTCTGGCGACACAGAGGAATACAAGAAGTCCAGATATGACCTTGAGAAGGCCATCAAAAAGGCCACAAGGGACTTTTGTTCTAAGCTGGAGGATGAGGCGGATGTTTGGCAACTGTGGCACAGCTTGAATGCCTTCACCTCCAACAAAATGAAATCAGGAGGCAGCTCAGGCGACAACGAAGCATCACAACTTGATGAGCTCAATGCATTATACGTATGCTTTGATAGAGAGAACCCTAATATGCATTCCCAAGCCCCCACACGCCCTGATGATATTACAGTCACAGTCATAGAGGCCTACGCCAGAAGATCCTTCAAGGGGGTAAACCCTCGGAAAGCATCTGGATCTGAAGACAAACTCCATATAGACAGCACCCATTATCAGGATTGAACCTGAGTCTCTGGAGCTGTAGTTTAGTTTGGTTTAGTTTAGTTTAGTTTATTGTCACATCTATCGAAGTGCAGTGAACAGCTTTTTTGTTGCATGGTAAGACTATACATGAATCCAATCGAGCCGTCTATAGTGTACAGATATATGATAAAGGGAATAACGTTTAGTGCAAGACAATGTCCAGTAAAGTCTGATAAAAGATAGTCCGATGGTCTGCAATGTGGTAGATAGTAGCTCAGGACCATTCTCTAGTTGTTGATAAGATGGTTCAGTTGCCTGATAACGGCTGGGAAGAAACTGTCCCTAAATCTGGAGGTGTACGTTTTCACACCTCTTGCCTGATGAGAGAAGGAAGAAAAGGTAATGACCAGTGTGATACCCATCCTTGATTATGCCGGTGGCCTTGCCGAGGCAGTGTGAAATGTCGATGGAGTCAATGGAAGGGAAGTTGGTTTGTGTAATGGTCTGGGCTACTTCCACAATTCTCTGCAATTAACTTGTGGTCTTGGATGTAGCTGATCCCAAATCAAGCTGTGATGCATCCTGATAAAATGCTTTCACCGGTTCTTCTTTACAAGTGATAGTTGCTGCTGAACTTCCTAAGATATGTTTTCTCAGGCAGCAACTTTACCACTGTGCCACTGAGCTGTCCCTGGAATTCCTCTGAACCTTTCCATCTCTCTCTGCATTTATGATATTTAAAACTGCTTTCACTTAAAAAGCTTTTGGGCATCAGTTCAGTAAGACAAGCTCATCACCATCTGTTCGAAGACAATTAGGAGTAGACAATAAACATTGATCTTGGCAAGTGCCACCCACAATCTGTAATGTTTGTTTTAAAAGATCTAATTTATAGTATCTACTTGTGTTGTCTGGTATCTATTTTATTTTTATAGCATCATATGAAATGCTTTTTAAATTTTACTACCTTAAAATTACTATGGTTATACAAATTGATTTTATCAATCTCAAAGCCAAAGTCAAAGTCAAATTTATTCATCACATGCACCAACTATGGTACAATGAAATGAATTTGCCAGCAGCGATACAGTTGAAATAAAGAACATGCAATACACAATAGAATTTAACATAAACATCCACCACAGCATTCTTCACTGTGCTGTAAGGCAACAAAGTTCAGTCAGTCCTCCTGCTTTGTTCATCCGTGGTCAGGGCCATAAACCCTCCGTAGTCGCCGCTACGGAAGGCCGGATGTACAGTCCTTCGTGTCGGGATGATCAAAACTCCGACATCGGGACGGTCGAACACGCTTGGATTGCCCGAATCGGTCACTTTCTTACCGGAGACCGGGGCTTCAGGATGTTATAGGCTGCAGGCCGGCGGTCGGAGCTCTTCTCTGGCGATCCCCGGTAATGGATCCCAGACTCCGGATGTGAAGTCCATGCCACGCCTGTGGCTAGAAGCTCTGCAGACCACAGCCCTACGATGCCAAAGTCACCAGGCCAGCGATCGAAGCACTCCATTCTGGCGACCCTCGGCAAGGGTTCGCCCCCCATCCTCGATGGAAAAGTCCATGCTGTGCCCACTGCTGAAGCTCTGAACCCGACTCTGGGAAAGGTCGCTCCAATCCAAGCTGTTAGGCCGCGCGAGGTGAGGCGGAGAAGCGACATGTAAAAAGTCACCTCTCCGTCAAGGAAGTGACTGAAAAACGGTTTCCCCCTTTTCTCCCCACCACCCCCCACATAAGACATACCGAGAGACACTAAAACAAACAATTGGACATACTAAAAATAACAAAAAAAGTCGAAATAACAAACACGCTGCCGGCAGGGCAGCCGACTCGCAGCGCCCCCTATATTACGACATGACCAGGGAATTACCAGTCGGTGTTTCTAAAGATTATCTGGGACGTCACAGATGGACCTTCTACGTTCAAATATTCCAATTAAAAAGCTTATTTCTATTGTCGTATTTCATTGAGGTATAGTTTTTTTTTTTCTATTCTGTTGGTAACCTAGACATATTCCAGTCGAATCAACCAAATCTGAATATAATTCCTCCTTACAATATGCATTGAAATACTTGGTAAAATATATTTTGTTAATAGGGCCTCCAGTGTGCAGTAGGAAGCACAGTGACTTTTGTGTTTTCAGCCAACATCATCTTGAAATATTTGTTGCAGAAAAATTACCTCTATTGCTGAGTTCTGTTGTCAGCAATATTCTGAGCACTGCCGGTCAATCCCTCAATATTCTGATTATAGTTTCAGTACTATTTAGCCAGTTAACTTATGAAACATGGATTAGGGTAGATTATTGATTTCATCCTACTGAACATTTCAGAGTCTGCAAATCAGATGTTTCTCTCTCCTATCCACTGTCGGTCCCTTGGCTAAGTTCATTTTCTGTAAGTATGCAAATATTATTTTCTGAAAGAATATTTGCATACTTACAATGGTCCAAATTCAATTGATTTGGAAGAAACAAATGCAGGAAGAGGTGCTTTGAAATCAAGGAATAAAACTCAGTAAATTGCCAACTAATAGACCTAGTGGAAGATGTTACCCATATTTTCTAACAATAACAGAGCTTCATTGACATCCATACAATGTTTTACTAAAATAAGGTTTTAGCATGGATCTTGATAAAGACAGGGTGCAGATTGCCAAAAGGCCTTTGTCAAGCATAATATAGATTTGTTTGTGTCTTTGACGTCTATAAGATTAAATGAGCAGTAGCAGTTTGGAAAATGAAATTAGCCAAGGGACCAAAAGTGGATAGGAGAGAGAAACATCTGATTTGCAGACTTTGAAATGTTCAGTAGGATGAAATAAGAAACCATATAACCATATAACAATTGCAGCACGGAAACAGGCCATCTCGGCCCTTCTAGTCCACGCCGAACACTTACTCTCATCTAGTCCCATCTACCTGCACTCAGACCATAATGCCCCTGTCCCACTTAGGAAACCTGAACGGAAACCTCTGGAGACTTTGCGCCCCACCCAAGGTTTCCGTGCGGTTCCCGGAGATTTTTGTCAGTCTCCCTAATGGTCGAAAGTGGTTTCCGCTTCTTCTATGTTCTATAAATATGATCCTAAAATCAAACCTGCCTCCACCACTTTCACTGGAAGCTCATTCCACACAGCTACCACTCTCTGAGTAAAGAAGTTCCCCCTCATGTTACCTCTAAACTTCTGTCCCTTAATTCTCAAATCATGTCCTCTTGTTTGAATCTTCCCTACTCTCAATGGAAAAAGCTTATCCACGTCTCTCCCTCTCATAATTTTAAAGACCTCTATCAAGTTCCCCCTTAACCTTCTGCACTCCAAAGAATAAAGACCTAACTTGTTCAATCTTTCTCTGTAACTTAGGTGCTGAAACCCAGGCAACATTCTAGTAAATCACCTCTGTACTCTCTCTATTTTGTTGACATCTATATTACTAAAAGTCTGTTCTTGACCGGTTTTGGCCATCTGTGCTGCGATTTCCGAAAAAACGCCGCCACCTACGGCCGTCATTTTTGGCCACCTTTCTCAGAGCCCCCCTCCGCCGCATGTGTGCCGAGGATTTTTTCCCGTCGATTAAAAATGACAGCGATATTAATGTTTTTACAAAATTCCCCATTCTCTCTGCTGCTCCCGCTGGCGGCAGGGGGAGGGACTATAAAACGAGGAAGTTGTGTGCCACACAGTCTCTTCAAGATGGAGGAAGGCTGAGGGTCACGTTTCTCTGAGCTGTGAATAACACTGAACACATGTCTACTCAAATGTAAGTCCCCGTAGTGGTTCTAAAATGCTTGCAGAATGTGTCTATTGGTTCTAAAGCTTGCAAAAAGTGTCTATTGGTTCTAAAGCTTGCAAAAAAATGTCTATTGGTTCTAAAGCTAGCAAAAAGTGTCTCTATTGGTTCTAAAGCTTGCAAAACAATGTATATTGGTTCTAAAGCTTGCAAAAAAGTCTATTGGGTCTAAAGCTTGCTAAAAAATGTCTATTGGTTCTAAAGCTTGCAAAAAAATGTCTATTGCTTCTAAAGCTTTCCAAAAAATGACTATTGGTTCTAAAGCTTGCAAAAAAATGTCTATTGGTTCTAAAGCTTGCAAAAAGTGTTTCTATTGGTTCTAAAGCTTGCAAAAAGTGTCTCTATTGGTTCTAAAGCATACAAAAATGTATATTGGTTCTAAAGCTTGCAAAAAAAGTGTCTATTGGTTCAAAAGCTTGCAAAACAATGTCTATTGGTTCTAAAGCTTGCATAAAATGTCTATTTGTTCTAAAGCTTGCAAAAAAATGTCTATTGGTTCTAAAGCTTACAAAAAGTGTCTCTATTGGTTCTAAAGCTTGCAAAAAGTGTCTCTATTGGTTCTAAAGCTTGCAAAAGGTGTCTCTATTGGTTCTAAAGCTTGCAAAAAATGTCTATTGGTTCTAAAGCTTGCAAAAAACGTGTCTATTGGTTCTAAAGCTTCCAAAACAATGTCTATTGTTTCTAAAGCTTGCAAAACAATGTCTATTGGTTCTAAAGCTTGCAAAACAATGTCGATTGGTTCTAAAGCTTGCAAAAAAAATGTCTATTCATTCTAAAGCTTGCAAAAACATGTCTATTGGTTCTAAAGCTTGCAAAAACATGTCTATTGGTTCTAAAGCTTGCAAAAAGTGTCTCTATTGCTTCTAAAGCTTGCAAAAAGTGTCTCTATTGCTTCTAAAGCTTGCAAAAAGTGTCTCTATTGCTTCTATAGCTTGCAAACAAATGTCTATTGCTTCTAAAGCTTGCAAAAAAATGTCTATTGGTTCTAAAGCTTGCAAAAAAATGTCTATTGGTTCTAAAATGGTTCATACTAGCGCTCGAGAAAGCGCGCCCCCCCCCCCCCGGTTCTAAAATGGTTCATACTAGCGCTCCAGAAAGTGCCCCCCCCCCCTCCCCTCCCCTGGTTTGCTTGGCTTGGGTATGGCTTGAAATTGAAAGGCACTACTTACTGCAAATGGTGGCATGAAGTTGAAAGGCACTACTTACTGCAAATGGTGGTTTGGGAGCTTTGGCTTGAAGTTGAAAGGCACTATTACTGCAAATGGTGGCTTGGTTGCTTTGGCTTGAAGTTGGAAGGCATTACTTACTGCAAATGGTGGCTTGGTTGCTTTGGCTTGAAGTTGAAAGGCACTACTTACTGCAAATGGTTGCTTGGGTGTGGCTTGGGTCTGGCTTGAAGTTGAAAGACACCACTTACTGCAAATGGTGGCATGAAGTTGAAAGGCACTACTTACTGCAAATGGTGGCTTGGGTGCTTTGGCTTGAAGTTGAAAGGCACTGCTTCCTGCAAATGATGGCTTGGGTGTGGCTTGAAGTAGAAAGACACCACTTACTGGAAATGGTGGCATGAAGTTGAAAGGCAATACTTACTGCAAATGGTGGCTTGGGAGCTTTGTCTTGAATTTGAAAGGTACTACTTACTGCAAATGGAGGCTTGGGAGGTTTGACTTGAAGTTGAAAGGCACTACTTACTGCAAATGGAGGCTTGGGCGCTTTGGCTTGAAGTTAAAAGGCACTAATTACTGCAAATGGTGGCTTGGGTGCTTTGAATTGAAATTGAAAGGCACTACTTACTGCAAATGATGGCTTGGGTGTGGCTTGAAGTTGAAAGGCACTACTTACTGCTAATGATGGCTTGGGAGCTTTGGCATTAAGTTGAAAGGCATTACTTACTGCAAATGGTGGCATGAAGTTGAAAGGCACTACATACTGCAAGTGGTGGCTTGGGAGCTTTGGTTTGAAGTTGAAAGGCACTATTAATGCAAATGGTGGCTTGTTTGCTTTGGCTTGAAGTTGAAAGACACCACTTACTGCAGATTATGGCTTGGGTGTGGCTTGAAGTTGAAAGACACCACTTACTGCAAATGGTGGCTTGGGAGTTTTGAAGTTGAAAGGCACTACTTACTGCAAATGGTGGCATGAAGTTGAAAGGCACTACTTACTGCAAATGGTGGCTCGGGTGTGGTTTGAAGTTGAAAGGCCGTACTTACTGCAAATGGTGGCATGGGTGCATTGGCTTGAAGTTGAAAGGCATTACTTACTGCAAATGGTGGCATGAAGTTAAAAGGCACCATTTACTGCAAATGGTGGCATGAAGTTGAAAGGCACTACTTACTGCAAATGGTGGCTTGGGTGCTTTGGCTTGAAGTTAAAAGGCACAACTGTAAATGCACTTACTTCCTGTTTGCACTGTATATTGATTTTAGATAAAACGCTACCACTTACGGCTGTGATTTTTGGCCATCTTACTCAGTCCCCCCCCCCGCTGAGCAGATGCAGAGAATTCTTCCCATCAATGAAAAATAAAAGTGTCATTAGTTTTTTTTAAATGTTGAGAATTTCTCTCCATCTCACTCCATGAAAGCCACACCTTTTCCGGTGCGGGGGAGGGGTTATATAACCCGGAAATGTGGGTGTGGCTCAGTCTCTGCAAGATGGAGGAGGGATAGGTCACGACTGTGTCTTTAGTGGCTTTGCACCCTACTTCAAATGGTATGAAACTGCACTTGAATTTGGTGGCCTTGCACCCTGCTGGAAGTGGTAAGAAACTGCACTTGAATTTGGTGGCCTTATACCCTGCTTGAAATAGAATTTCAAGGATTATCCGATAGTCAACTACCAGCCCACCAACCATACTAGCGCTTCAGTACGCCCCCCCCCCCCCCCCCCACACCAACTGGCCACCAATATTAGAATTGGTGGAGAGGTGGAATATTGCGTTGGATGACCAGCCCTCCTGTGTGATGCTGGGACCCAACAGGTCCCACTTAGTCTAGTCTTTCCTATAATTTGGCGACCAAAATTGTACACCATACTCCAGAATTGGCCTCACCAATGCCTTGTACGATTTTAACATTACATCCCAACTTCTATACTCAATGCTCTGATTTAGAAAGGCCAGCACACCAAAAGCTTTCTTTATCTATCACCCTATCTACATGAGATTCCACCTTCAGGAAACTATGCACAGTTTTTCCTAGATCCCTCTGTTCAACTGCATTCCTCAATTCGCTACCATTTAACATGTACGTCCTATTTTGATTTGTCCTGCCAAGATGTAGCACCTCACACATCAGCATTAAACTCCATCTGCCATCTTTCAGCCCACTCTTCCAAATGGCATAAATCTCTCTGTAGACTTTGAAAATCTACTTCATTATCCACAACACCACCTATCTTAGTATCATCTGCGTACTTACCAATCCAATTTGCCACACCATTATCCAGATCATTGATGTATATGACAAACAACAGTGGACCCAACATAGATCCCTGAGGCACCCCACTAGTCACCGGCCTCCAACCTGGCAAACAGCTATCCACCATTACTCTCTAGTATCTCCCATTCAGCCACTGTTGAATCCATCTTGCTACTCCACTATTAATACCCAACAATTGAACCTTCTTAACCAACCTTCCATGAGGAACCTTGTCAAAGGCCTTACTGAAGTCCATATAGACAACATCCACCGCTTTACCCTCAGCAATTTCCCTAGTAACCTCTTCAAAAAATTCAAGAAGATTAGTCAAACATGACCTTCCAGGCACAAATCCATGTTGACTGTTCCTAATCAGACCCTGTTTATCCAGATGATTATATATATTATCTCTAAGTATCCTTTACATTAATTTGTCCACCACTGACAAGGAAAAAGAACATGAATATGCCATATAAACTCTTGACCCTGATCTACTATTCAATAAAATTATGATTTTAGCTTTACCTCTACTTTCCTATGAAAAGAAATTCCACTTCTTTTCCAACTTAAATGCATGACCTCTTTCTCCTAAATCAAGCACCATTGTTCTTTAATTTCCCACAAGGGAAAACATGTTCTTACTGTCTACTTTGACAAATCCTCTCGAACTCTATGCAAGATCACCATGTTTCTCTCAACATTAATGAGTAAAAGATTAACCTTTTCTCACAAGACATCCCCTTCACCCTAAAGTGAATCA
This sequence comes from Amblyraja radiata, assembly GCF_010909765.2. Classification (NCBI taxonomy): domain Eukaryota; kingdom Metazoa; phylum Chordata; class Chondrichthyes; order Rajiformes; family Rajidae; genus Amblyraja; species Amblyraja radiata. The sequence continues at coordinate 137,555,421 of NC_045956.1, forward strand.
TTTCTGAACTTCTTCCAACAAGAGTAAATACCTCCTAAAATAAGAAATCCAAAATCCAGTACTCCATGGATGGTCTTACCAACACCTCGTTTTGTTGTTTTAAGTGTACCACTTTCTTTTTGTATTCTCTTTGCATCCCATTGTATCAGGTATCCTTCATTATCTATACAATAAATAAATAAACATTCTTTCTGCATGAAATAATAATCTAGAAACATTGAAAAATAGTGCAGGAGTAGGCCATTTGGCCCTCTGAGCCAGCACCGCCATTCAATATGATTATGGCTAATCATCTAAAATCAGTGAGCCACAAAAAGCTGGAGTAACTCAGTGGGACAGGCATCATCTCTGAAGAGAAGGAAAGGGTGATGTTTCGGGTCGAGACCCTTCTTCAGACCCGAAACGTCACCCATTCCTTCTCTCCAGAGATGCTGACTGTCTCGCTTTACTCCAGTTTTTTGTGTCTATCTTCAGTTTAAACCAGTAACTGCAGTTCCATCTTACACATCTAAAATTAGTACCCGATTCCTGCTTTATCTCCATATCCCTTGATTCCTTTAGCCCAAAGAGCTAAATTTAACTCTCTCTTGAAAAGGACACTAGCAGTCCTTCCACGTGAGATAAAGTTCAGGTGCACCTCCTCTAATCTTATCTACTGCAACCAGTGTTTCTGATATGGTCTCCTGTACATTGGTGAGACCAAACGTAGACTTGGTGACCATTTCATCGAACACGTGCTCAGACCATCAGGACCTGCCAGTTCTCCCAGTTGCTAACCATAGCATGGTTTAAGCTTGCCAGTGGAGGTTTTGAGTTTGCACGTTCTCTCAGACACTGAGCAAAGACATGTGGGTTGCTAGGTTAACTGGACACTCCAATTTACTGCTAGTGCAAGTGCTGGAACCTGGGTGAGTTAATGGGAATGTGAGAATAAATGTAGGATCAGCATGAGATTAGTGCAAATGGCTACTTGATGGTCAATGTAAATTTGGAACAAAATAGCTATGGTGCCAGACACCAACTGTACAATCCCAGCAGTTGGAGATAATGGTGCCTTTCTATTTTGACTACTACATTGATTTTGACTCCCTCAACTTTAATTGCCCCCAGTACCATAATTGTGGTAATCTCATTGTAGTTTCTGCTCATATTTCTACAAGCTGAAAGAAATTGCACTTGTGGAACAGATGCAAGAAGGAAAGCTCCTCCAAAGCTACCTTTTGAGTCCTCATACCTCCTTCTCTTGTAGCTACAGCCTCCAGTCTTTGCCCAGAAAATCTAAGTGGTGTGGCTAACTCCTGAAACAAAATGCAATACGGGATGTGTCCAGAATACAAACTCCAGCCCATCAACTTTAAGCTAAAGTGCCTCAAGCTGCAGACAACTTACTGTAAGTTTGGCATCTGTGGATCACAATGGTCTCCATCTGATACCAAATGCTGTAACCACAGCACATCACCTGCCCTTCCATCCCTGCCATAATTTAATTTAATTCATACTTAAGCTTTACAATTAGTTATTTATAATGTTTCATTATAATTCAGTCCAATTAATAATTTTAGTCACACACTTTTCTCTGAATTATTATACATGTCTGTCTTTTACTTAGAGACAAACATAATTGAAATGCTCACAACTACTATTCTGGTGTTTCACAGGAACATGGAATTGCTGACCTTTTTGATATATATCAATGAACTAGATTTTTGTGCACAGGACTGTAAATGTCACAAAACCCAGGAATGCACGTCACAGCGAGGAAAAATAGTGACAGTTGTCAGAGTGATACTGACAGAACATTGATAGGGACAGATAACCAGCAGTTTAACACAGAGTAACGTGAAGAGATGTGCAGCAAACAACAATGGCAAAAGACAGCTTCAACTCAGTTTCGATAATGGTGCAGATACAGCGAGATATGCGGGCGAATATATATAATTTATATTTAAGTTGTTGGTTAGATTGAGTAAGCTAAGGTATATCGAATCTTTGGTCATCAATAAATCTAGAATATGAAATTAATTCTAAAGAATTACAAATCATTAATTGGGCTCCAAATGAAATATGAAGGTTAATGATAGGAAGAGCTGGGATGCAAGCAGAAGCCTCCACGTAGCGAATCCCGGGCAATGCTGACGACAGAAACTGTACCACAGTGACTGACCGAAGTAGCCAATTCTGCAACCACCCACCGTCAACCGTCACTGACCGACCAGAAAGACGTGATATAGCAGATGGCCGGACACGAGGAAGAAGAATAGGAAGAGCATTTTAGGAAGAATGGCAACATCTTAGAGAGAATGGTGAGAGGATGTACTCGAACAGTGATGTGGGCACAAAGTTACAAGGAGAGATTAAACAAATTGAGAATAAAGAATTTTGATGCAGATTTAATAAAATGTTCAATATCATGAACAGATATTCTGCAAAAAATAAGAGCTACAGGCTCAGCAACTAGTATGTAATTGACAAAGAGCATGAATCATAAAGAAAACTATTTCCCATGCTTCAAATTGTTAGAGGAACACAGCATATGAAAGAATAATAGAAAATTATTCAATAACAATTCTCGAATATGTGCTAGATAAAAACTTGAAAGGAATAAATTGCTTGTTTATGGAGGATAAAGTTAGGGATTCGACTAATTGGAGAGATTCTTCAAGGAGCTGACAAGGCCACAATGTGTTGATTAGCCATCTTCTATGCCTTACACATACTGTAACATAGTTTATATGACTAAAGGAAGAAAATGAGGAAGACATTTCCTGTATACATTTTCAGTATTGAGATGCTCCCAAAAGAATCTTGAAGCATATTTTTCAATCATAGGTGTCCAAGATTAATAGGGTTAATGTTTCCCTGGGATGATCCGGGACACCTTTTTATAAGTTTTGGCTTCTGGTCGATGGGAAAAGGCCACTGGTGTTTCTTTGGCTCAGTGCTTCCACACCTCAAAATTTTTTTTCCTGAAATAGACTCCCAAATTTCCTGGAATTTTATGGTATTTTCTGAAACTTAAGCCTTTCCCAACTGCGCATGTGTAACTGCCGCCCCAACAGCGCATGCGCGGATACCGGGCCCACTGCGCACATGCGGGGAGTCAGCTTCCCCAACTGCGCATGTGCGACTGCCGCCCAAACTGTGCACGTGCGGATACCCGGCCCACTGCGCACGCTCAAGGAGACGGCGTCATTTTGCGTCCCTATCCCATCACTGCCGCCATTTTCAATTATGCGCGGCTGACGGGCCTCCCCCTAACTGTGCAGGCGCGTTAGGTCAAAACATGTTTTCCCCAAATCCCTCCACATCTCTCCTCGCGTGTGTAGTGAGCCGGGTATCCTCGCGTGCGCAGTTGGGTCGGCAGTCGCTCATGCGCAGTTGGGGAAGGCCAAACGGACCGAGAAATTTCCCGAAATTATTGAATTTCCCTGAAATTACCCGAAGATAACCAGAATTTCCCGCATTTTCGGGTAATCTCCTTCAAAGTGGAAACACTGCTTTGGCTGCAGGCACTCAGAGCTTGTCCAAGAAATGGTATATGACATCTAGTGGTGGAATGTAGAAACTGGGTTGAGCCATGAAGAAAGCAGTCTGTCTATTTGAGAGCCCTGTCTATTTAAGCACCATGTGATTGAAATGCACTTTTGCCGAAAAAAACAGATAAAATATAATTTCCAAGTCATTTGCTATCAGCCTCATGAAAATAGAGGCATTTCCGCAAAGATTATTTGTTGCCTGAACAAGCCTATAATAACTAATAACAACAAATATGCCAATTATGTCTTTATCTCTGTTAGTCAAGAGTCAAGGGTGTTTTATTGGTGTATGTACCAGATAGGACAATGAAATGCTTACTTGCTGCAGCACAACAGAATATGTAAACATAGTACATAACGGGAGGAGAAAAACAAGTTCAGTGTGTGTATACATACACATGCACACATACAGTGTGTGTATACATACACATGCACACATAGAGTGTGTGTATACATACACATGCACACATACAGTGTGTGTATACATACACATGCACACATACTCAATAAATAAACACATATAGTGCAATAATAATAATAGTCTGTTGTCGTTCAGAGCTTATTTGTTGTCGTGTTTGATAGCCTGATGGTTGTAGGGAAGAAGCTGTTCCTGAACCTGGACGTTACAGTTTTCAGGCTCCTGTACCATCTTCCCGATGGCAATGGTGAAATGAGTGTGTGGCCAGGATGGTGTGGGTCTTTGATGATGTTGGCTGCCTTTTTGAGGCAGCGATTTCGATAGATCCCATCGATGGTGGGGAGGTCAAAGTTCAAGTTATCAAACCAGGCCACGATGCAACCAGTCAGTATCCTCTCTACTGTGCACTTAAGTCCGTATGTGCTCATTGAGTCCTTATGTTAACCATAATGACTATGGTATTCTACGCATAATCTTGTGAGCTTCAATCTTTGAGAGACCATTCCTATGGACTGTTTATATCTTATATGTATATTAAACCTTGTGGCTTGGTTACACAATGTAAAACTTTTGTAAGGCAGGAATTCATGTTGTCTTGCCGTTAATATTTATGTTATGATCTGCAAAGTAATCTCAGATGCCACTGCACACTTGGCTCTGTCTTCTTACTCGCCCATGACTCTGACTTGTTAATGGCACTTGGTCGAGATTCCCAGGTTGTCACTAAGTCTCAGTTCATAAATTCATGTGATCAGAGCAGAATTAGACTATTCAGTCCATTAAGTCTACTCCGCCATTCAATCATGGCTGATCTATCTCTCCCTCCTAACCACATTCTCCTGCCTTCTCCCCATAATCCCTGACACGCGTACTAATCAAGAATCTATCTATCTCTGCCTTCTGTGGCAATGAATTCCACAAATTCACCCCCCTCTGACTAAAGAAATTCCACATCATCTCCTTCCTCCTGGGTGCCGTCGATTATGGCTGCCCTGCCTGCAGCTGTTCGTCCTTTCACCCTTTTTTTTATTTTTAATGTGTCAAAAGCTTTTGCTTTTGGAGGTCTAGTGTTTTTATGTGTGGGGTGGGGGAGGGGGAAACTGTGTTTCTCAGTCCCTATCTGGTCGGAGATGCGGCTTTCCTCCGAGCCGCATCTTCGCCCCTTCCTCGCAGCCTACCAGCGGGACTAGAGCGGTGTTTCCTGCCTGAACCTCAGCTTCGGTAGTGGCACAGCGTTGAAACACCATCACGGAGTGGGCGATGCCTTACCTGGGTCACTGTGTGGTAAGCTCCAGAGTGCTGGGACCGCCGATTCCAACATCGCAGAGCTGTGGTCGCAGAGCGTCCAGCTGTGGTCGGCGCTCAGTTTAAACACCGCGGAGCCTGGGATCTCTCGCCGAGATCGGCAGTGTGGGAGCTCCGACCAGCGCGGCCTGTGGACTTCGGGAGCTGCGGTCTCTGGCAGCAAGCAGCTGTTCCAGACACTCCAGGCCGCTGAGAGTGGTCCTCCGACGCCGGCAAGAGGGCCTGAAACATCGGGCCGCCATCGCGGCGACTGCGGAGGCCTCAAATATGCTCCGACCACGGGTGAACAAGAGGAGGAGGACTGGCCTTTACTGCCTTCCCTCACAGTGGGAACCATTGTGGGGGGATGTTTTTATGTTTAATGTCATGTTCTTTAATGTTGTGTTTTATTTTTATTGGTGTGCAGCAAATGGCAAATGGCAACTCAAATTTCATTACATCAAATGATTAATGTGACAATAAATGTCCTTTGTCCTTTGTCCTTTGTTCCGTAAGGAACATCCTTTAATTCTGAGGCTATGACCTTTGGTCCTAGACTCTCCCACTAGTGCAAACATCCGTTCCACATCCACCCTATCCAGGCCATTCACTCAACCCGCTTCCTAATAAAGTTCCCAATTTCCATCTGGCCAGCAAATAATATGTGACCATTCTCCATATGTCCTACCTTCGCAACAACATCCACTTTGACAGCAAGATTCACGGTATCAGCTTTTGATCAGAAATGCAGTCAAACTCAGTCAATGACATTGATAAAGCCCCACATAGGAGATTAGTGGGCAGAAATAGGGCACATGTTATTGAGGGAAGAGTGCTGACATGGGTAGAAAATTGGTTGGCAGACAGGAAACAAATAGTAGGGATTAACGGGTCCCTTTCAGATTGGCAGGCAGTGACTAGTGGGGTACCGCAAGGCTAGGTGCTGGGACTGCAGCTACTTATGATATACATCAATGATTTAGATGAAGAGATTCAAAGTAACATTAGCAAAATTGCAGATGACACAAAGCTAAGTGGCAGTGTGAACTGTGAGGAGGATGCTATGAGAATGCAGGGTGACTTGGACAGGTTGGGTGAGTGGGCAGATGCATGGCAGATGCAGTTTAATGTGGATAAATGTAAGGTTAGCAAAAACAGGAAGGAAGATTATTATCTAAATGGTGTCAAGTTGGGAAAAGGGGCAGTACAACGGGATCTGGGGGGTCCATGTTCATCAGTCAATGAAAGTAAGCATGCAGGTACTGCTGGCAGTGAAGAAAGCGAATGGAATGTTGGCCTTTATAACAACCATTGTTCGCAGTCCATCGAGAGCAACCAATTAACAAAAAAAGGATTAAAAAAAGCTGGAGTAACTCAACAGGTCAGGCAGCATCTCTGGAGAACAATGAACATGTTGTGGACACGAAGTGCTGGAGTAACTCAATGGGTCAGGCAGCATCTCTAGAGAAAAAGGATGTGTGGCATTTCGGATCCTGACCCTTCTTCAGATGGGAAGTAGGGGGCGGGTGAGGCTTCATGTGCTGAAGGCAATGAAAGACCAAGACCAATCAGGGCCAGCCATAAATGACTTCTAAACCTATCAATATGCATATCTTTGGAAGACGCTGGGAATATAGTTCAGAAGAAATGGGGTCTGAAGGCATCAAAGCTGAAGCTGAAAATGGGACTGGGGGAACAATGTATTACAGCAGTTATTGCCGTCCATTTTATCTGGAAATAATATCTGCAATGGTATAACATACAAATCAAAAACTAAAACGGAAGCAATGCATCCAACATGGTTCTCGTCCTAAAGCATGCAGCTGCATTAACCAATGCATATTCCAGAGTACGCAAACACCAAGTGTCACCATGTGCTGAGTTTCATTTACCAAGTGGTGTGAAGGATGGGTCTGGACACATTGCTGCGGGGATTCCATTTAGTTACACTGCGCCTTACAACCTAAACCTCACAAAACTGACCATAAGTCGATAAGACAATACTCTGCACAGAAGGCATTTAAGGCCCTGCAGGGAAAGGAGATGGTGGATTCTGTCAGCTGACTCCTCAAGTGCAATGTCAATGTTATTTGGCAGAATGCCTTAGAATCAAAACTTTCTAATGATATGGCCTTGCTGGAATAGTGAAGTGAAGGACCCTCTCTCCCATCAAATACTTCATATACAGCCAGCCATTCAGCACCAATGTCTGGTGCTCTCAAGGAGACCGTGAAGAAGATAACATTGTCATGCTACCCCTTCAGGAAAATAAATTTAAAGGTGTGGAGAGACGTACAGTGTTTGTATTCTACAGAGGGCATAGTTTTAAGATGAGAGTATTCTAGTGTTTCATGTAATTCTGGTCAACACATTACAGGAAGGATTGAAAGCTTTGGAAAGGGTGCAGAGGAGGTTTACTAAAATTATGCCTGGATTAGGGAATATTAGCTACAGGGAGAGGTTAGACAGACTTGAAATGTTTTCTCTGGAATGTCAGAAATTGCAGAGAATCCTGATGGAAGTTTTAAAAATATGAGAGGCACAGATAAAGTCAGAGCCCCATGATGAAAAAATCATACATTAGAGGCCATAGCTATAAGGTGAAAGGGGCAACGTTTAAAGGAGATATGCGGAGCAAGTTTTTTACACAGAGGGTGGTAGGTGCGTGGATTGCAGTGCCAGTGGTGGTGATGGACACAAATACGATTGTGGCATTAGAGACTTTTTGATAGGAACGTGGATATGCAGCGAATGGATGGATATATATTATCTGCAGGTAGAAAAGAGATGGTCTTGGCATCATTTTTGGCACCAACCATGTGGGCCGAAGGACCTGTTCCTGAGTTGCACTGTTCTATTTCTACGAGAGCAGAAATGTTTAAAAGGAACTTGAAGGGCAAGTTTTCACGTGGATGAGGCAAGTACAATTAAGACATTCAAAAAAGATTTCCCCTCTTTTATCTGGTTTCTGAACGATCCTTCCATAAGCTAAGTAACTGTCTGATTCACCTCTACCCAATTGTAGACATTGGACTTGTCTATGGAGCTGATGCGCTACATAAGTTTGACTTGATTGTATTTATATATACAATTATCTGATCTGCTTGGATAGCATGCAAAACAAAGTTTTCTCTGTACCTTGGTGCATGAGCCAATAACAAAGCTAAAACTAACCATTTGGACAGATACATGGATAAGAAAGGTTTTGAGGAATATGGGCTAAACGCAGGCAAGTGGAACCAGCTTAGTGGGGACATGCTGTTCGGCATGAATAAGTTGGGCCAATGAGCCTGTTAAGGGCCTGTCCCACCAGCATGCGACTGCATGCGGCGAGAGCGACCTAACGTGGTCGCTTGAGCCATATGGCCTCGCGGGGCCGGTCCCACTTCGATCGCCGGAGCCGTATGGATTTGTGTGGGGCAGGTCCGGACATTGCGCGGGGCTCCGAAAAACTGACACTGTCCAAAAATCCCGCGCGGCAACGGCCTGTCGGCCCTCAGCCGCATTGAGGCCGTACGCAGCAGCATTGAGGCCGTACGCAGCGTCTCGATGCCGTACGCCTAGCGCGTGGCTTTGCGAGATGACGTCACCGCCCGCCGTGCCGTTGCGTGTTGACGTAACCGCCCGACGCTGTGCGACATCCAAATTCAGTCGGCCCGCCTCCTGCCCAGCTGATTGGTGAGTATGATGTCGGGACCAGCCCCGCACAACTCCAGACGGCTCCGCGGTTGGAAGTGGGACCGGCCCCGTGAGGCCGTACGCCTCAAGCCACCACGTTTGGTCGTGCTCGCCACATGCAGTCGCATGCTGGTGGGGCAGGCCCTTACTGCACTAATGACAATATGATTAAGTTTAGTAGTGGAAACATTTCTTCAGATTAAGCCATGCCGTGTAACTACTGCTAAACATTTTGCACATTCTTATTTTGGAAATTGTGTTACAAATTTCTATTCTTTCATGTCAATGCTGTACAAATGAAAGGTGATAGTTTGGGCGTGGAACTGAAATGGTGGAGATTGCCATGTGGCCAGTTATTGCTCAACTACAATAGTAGCTATTTTTATGGTGTCAGTGTTAATTGAAGTTGTTAAATCCTTAGGAGTATGAATTGAGAAAATCAGCACCGGAGATCTGAGCTGAAAATGTTAGCTTCAGTTCGAACTAATAGCCCGATGCAGACAATGTTCACCTCCTGCTGATTTATGGCAGTCTGCTATTCCATTCTGCTGCGTCTCCTGGCCAGATTTATAGTGGCTGCAGCAAGAAAAGAAGTGAGGGAACTAAAAGCTAGCCACAGGGTGGATACTGGGACTAAATATCAATGACTTGATTTAAAACCAGTGCTGACCACAAAGAAATGCTTTGCAATAATGAGCATTTCTTTTTTGCCGTCAGTAGATTTCAAACCAATTTTGCAATTTGAGTACTCTAATCACCTTTTATTTTCCCTGTGGTTCCTTGATTACAAATTCATAAGTTCCAGCACTTCAGCATGTGAGGTAATGTAAAAGATCACCATTCTTCCTTCCATTTGTACTCCCTCCTGGGAACTGCAGGGACTGCAACCATCAAGTTAAATAGACACCAGCTTCTGTGAATAGACTCGGAAGAGACCTTATAAATCATAGATGTCAAAAATTTTGAAAGCATCATTAAAGAGAGAAATCAATCCAAAACCCATTATGCTTCTTATCAGACGTTTAATCTGCAGCTTTATTGTGAAAGCACTGATTTTGAGAAAAGACTATACAATAGAAATGAATAGTGTTTTTAAAACAATAAACCTCTATTCAGCTGAAAACAATCTCAACTCATTTGTGATAAAGTAGTAATTTATTCACTAATACCTCTGAGTACACTGATCAAGCACATCATCCTGTGTGCATCTGTCCTGAATACACAACATGAAGTCCCCCTCAGACTCAAGCCCACTAAAATCACTGCGGCTTAAACAGATTGAAGAACATTACTGGTGGACTGTAAATTTAATGTCATTGCAGGAATAGTTGTTTAGGGTTCAATTTACCAATTAATTATTCTGTGGTTCAGACACGACAAGGCTCATTGGTGCACAGCATGCAATTGATTAGGCCAGAGTGGAGCAGATTGATGGTCTCTGGTGATCGCTAAACTATTGTCCAAATATGACCATCTAATACATTCATAAGTGCAATTTGGATTGCTGATCATACGGATTTGCATGGAATATACAACGCAAACAGATCTCTTGGGCCAACTGTCTATTCCAATAGTCAGGCTTTATCTTACTTTCTTCCAATCCTACTTCATCTAACTTGACTGCTGGTTTATTGAAGACCGAACACTAGGCTTACAGACTGCTTGAATTACTGAAGACAAAATGTTGTATTGTTCTTACAACCAAAACGGGAGAGGGACAGGCACTGTTTATTTTCTTAATAAACAACCAGATAAATAAGCTTGGAGGTAAATTAGCTCTGTAAATTATGAATTTGTCTCTCTGTATGTACACGTTTAACATTCAAACATCTAGTTTGGATACTTCGCCTAGAGTAATCTATTGCCATTCAATATATTCTAATTAGTTCTAAACACCTAGGACCAGCAGACCATGGCCTGTTGAGAGAAGCCTCTGCTGAACTATGCCCTGCTCATCCCCTAAGACCCACGGAGTGGCCAGCGACAATGGACACAGGGCTGTGCGGCCTGCACTGGCGGTCGGGCTGAGGACGGGCCACCGAGAAGGGGTCGGGCCAAGGACGGGCCATAGGGAGTCGGTCGGGTCAAGTGACAAACATGTGACAATAAAGTATCATTGATCACTGAATCATTAAATCTAAGAATTCAGCCCAAATTTACCAATAAAGATTCGAAGCACTTAGCAGTCAAAACTATGACAATTGTCACCAATACCTCTACTGCTGTGAATTCCAGGTCTTTGTGTAATTGCTTGAAGTTATTTAAGCCAAAGATTGGGGCAGCCATTAATTTTCTCCAAATAATTAAGGAGAGAGGGATATCTCACAAAGGTGTAAAAGATTATGAGGGGAATGGACAGGGTGAATGCACAGGGTCTTTTATTCAGGATAAATAAATCAAAAACCAGAGGGCATAGGTTTGTGAGAGGGGAAAGATTTGTCCAGCTTTAACGCGACGTCCCAATTCCTATAGTCATAACCCAGACTGATGAGGGCAAACATGCCAAATGCCTTCCTCACCACTCTGTCTACTTGTGTGCCACTTTCATGAAACTATATATGTCTAGCCTCAGGTGTGTCTGTTCTACACCTCTCCTCGGGAGCCTCCATTTACAAACAAAACAACCCTCTACCACCTTCCTCTGTTTGGCACTTTCAACACAATTTGCTAGCTGGCCATGGATCCCATATGAGTGTGTGAACGAGAGGTCAGGAAAGATACAAATGAGTCTTTCATTTACAATGGACCTAATGTTCTTCAGTAAAGCTTGGTGAATTGCTTGGGAAGATCTCATTAAGGAAGTTGGCCCCAATCCGACTTTCAGTAATCTATCTCTCTTCTTTGCGGACATTGCTCTCCCTAGAAATGAACAAAATTGCTGAACTTCCACCAGTCTGAAGAAGGGTCTCAACCCGAAACATCACCCATTCCTTCTCTCCAGAGATGCTGCCTGTCCCACAGAGTTACGCCAGCGTTTTGTGTCGAACACCCACTGGACATCCCTTTGCAACTGCTGAGAAACCATGTAAGTTTCTCTGCCATCAGTAGATTCCATAAGGTTCAGTAGACTTGATGCTGGTGAATAGCTGTGTGACAGGACAGGCAAGTGTGAGTTTCTGCTTGCATATCGTTCCATGTGCTAATGTTGTTTTTTTGATGGAAATTCTGGGTCACTGTGCAAAAACCTATATTGTGCTGTGCAAATTGTAACATTTCAGAGCGGGACGTCTCTACTAATAAAAACAAATGGAAATTTGGATAATAATGCTTTTGATAGAAATAACATTCATCCTGCCAATATGAGAATATTAAAATGAAACACAAAATGTATAATTTGTGGTTAGCAGTCAAATATTTTAAAAATGTGTTACAGGGGTAATTTGATGAACAGCATTAATCAAATTCTCATACCCACATAAGGGGTCACATATCATAGTTAATATGGGTGTGCTTTTCCATAATATATAAATTACCAGCATATTTTTGTTCATTTTCATACTGTTTGATGATCGACTTTTTCAGTGGCTATTATGATTGTGGCAGATTAATCAATTTGTACAACCACCAATATTTCAAATAATTTCACCCAGTACCAGATACCTCATTTTGAGGACATTTCTTCTTTTCAAAATGTCTTTAAAGATTTATCTGTTCTCTTTGTAACATAGTGTGTGAGCACATCTACATAACAAAGATATAGGAATCTTACCAGAAAATGCTAAGATGATTAAAATTTTCAGCAGCCGCTTGATTTGCATTATAAAGACTCAGACCTGCATGTGATGGAAAACAAATTAGTTTGTGAAGAGATTGGAAATATATATTGTAATAGCAAATTGCTTCTCATTGGAGCCTTCATTCAACAAAGAAACTGTAAAACAAGGGCACAGATATAATCATAAGAGTTTGTAAATTAACATTTATCTGCTTTATGACAGGATACATCTAATTATCTGGAGATAGTCGCATTTAGCCGTTGTTCAAGAAATGCAGAATTTTCAGGAAATGTAGTTCAAGGCATTCCCTATGGACATCACAAATAATAACATTTCGTAAGATTTTCAATATTCATCAGAATTAAAGGGTCAAATTAAAGGGAAAGGATAGGATATAAAAGAGGGCAGTACAACAAAGATGTATGTGAACATCTTTTAGAAGAAACAAGACTGCCCTCTAATATACTGTAGTGGCTTGATGTTTTTGCATGGCGATGCAAACTTTTCCGCAAACTGACTTGTCTGAAATAAGTCAAACCACTACAAATAAGTCAAACCACTACAAAGGATTGCAGAAGCCCAAATGCAAATTGTGTCCAAATTTCTACAAAATTTGATAAAACAATGAGGATGGCATGGTGGCGCAGCGGTATAATTGCTGCCTTATAATGCCAGAACCCCGGGTTCGATCCTGACTACGGGTGCTGTCTGTACGGAGTTTGTACGTTCTCCCTGTGACCGCGTGGGTTTTCGCTGGGAGCCCCGGTTTCCTCCCACACTCCAAAGATGTATAGGTTTGTAGGTTAATTGGCTTGGTATAATTGTAAATTGTCCCTAGTGTGTGTAGGATAGTGTTAGTGTGTGGGAATTGCATCGGCTGGTGGGTACAAATTCAGGGCCCGGGAATCACTGCCCTTGCTCTGTCCTCAGGAGGACAGTTGTAAGGGCAGAGTGGGACATAGATGCTGAACTACTATCAACCTCTTTGGTGATCCGCAGACTATCCTTGATCGGACTTTGCTGGCTTTACCTTGCACTAAACGTTATTCCCTAATCACGTATCTATACACTGTAAATGGATCGATTGTAATCATGTTTTGTCTTCCTGCTGACTGGTTAGCACGCAATAAACTAAACTGAACTGAACTGAACAATACTATCAATGACAGCAGAGAATAAGCTATAGTTAAGAAAGGAAATATGTTTCCCTGACTAATAGAATCATGGGCCAGTGTTCAGAATAGCAAATTGTCCATTTAAGACATTGATGAGGAGGAATTTCTTTTTCCAGAGGATTTGTATCTCATGAATTTATATTTAGGTCAGAGAGCATGGAAACTGCATTGTAGACTATATAGAAGATAAACAGGTTTTTTGATTTATCGTTGGGAGAAAGAAAAGTAAACCCAGAATATTATTGCAATTATTTTTTAACTAGTAAAATTGGGGCTGCAAATTTCAGTCACGAATGACTAATTTTATGCCTGATATCACAAAGCTTTTAAGAATAATTTTATGTATGAATTAAATAATTTGATGTATAACTGAAATGAGAGAATAATCAGGTGTGTGACTGTCTATGGAACTGATGTGCTGCAATGCTACTATATTCTGCATTCTGTATCTGCCCCTTTGCTCTATATATCGTTTGATGTGATTGTATTTATATATAGTATTATTTGATCTGATTAGATAGCATGCAAAACAAAGCTTTTCACTGTACCTCTGTACACCTGACAATATTAAAGCTAATCCTAAACCTAAAAGAAGAGAAGTACAGTGAGGCAGGTACATAGCCAAGGAAAATTCATCCTTCGACTAATCTTTTTACAAATCGATTGTTTAGTTCAGGGTTGTCTAAATTAGTGAGTGACACGGAGCCTTCTATACCCGTATAATGAATTATAATAGCACAAAATAAAAAGCTCTGAAAGGAGAAAGACACAAGTGACGGTAGACACGAAATGCTGGAATAACTCAACGGGACAGGCAGCATCTCTGTGGACCTATGGTGACGTTGTCGGGTCGAGACCCTTCTTCAGACACAAGTGACTGCAGATGCTGGAATCTAGAGCAAAAGAATGAGCTGCTGGAGAAACTCCAGAAAGCATCAGTGGAGAGAAATGGACAGTCAACATTTCAGGGAAGACCTGGCCCAATGAGTTCCCACAGTAACTAATTTATCTGCCCTGAAAGGAAGAGGATACAAAGAAAAATTGAAAGTGAAAGGGAGCTTTGTGAGTGAAAAAAGTGAGAGAGGCAACCCATTAAGTCAGGGTTTATCTTCGCAGAATCACTCAGGACGATTAAAATTTGATCGAAAAGATGACCAAGAGCTGCCAAGACTGAGCTGTCTAATTGCTTGTTAGTACCTTTGCCCATCTTTAATTTTTCCCAGGTCATTTATGTAATCTTAGTCTGATGTTTCCAACAACTGACATATGTTATGAACCAATATACAGATCTACTCTTTAATTCGACCATGGCACTAATGTCAGTGGTGATAAAGTGTTTAGAGAGGTTGATTATGGTGCATATCAGCTCCGGCCTAAGCAAGGACCTGGACCCACTACAATTTGTCTACTACCACAATAGAGCAAGAGGGGGATGTGATCTCGCTGGCTCTCCACTTTGCACGGACCACTTAGACAATAAGAAGACGTACGTCAGACAGTTGTTCCTTAACTACAGCTTGTCGTTCAACACCATCATTCCCTCCAAACTTGTTATCATAGGACTCCCTTGTTATCCCTAGACAGCTAGATCCTCAGCTTCCTCATCAGCAGACCACAATCAGTGGTCCAAATTGGCAACATCTTTTCCTCTTGGATAACCATCAGCACAGTAGCACCTCAGGGCTGTGTACTCAATCCGCTGATCTACACACTCTATACCCATGACTATGTAGTCAGATGCAGTTCCAACACCATCTATAAATTCACTGCTGAAACCACTGTTGGATGAATAATGAGTAATGATGAGTCAGGGTGTAAGAGGGAAATCAAAACTCTGGTTGAACGATACCAGAAAAACAACCTCAAAAACAATCTCAACATCATCAAGACCAAGGCTGACTTTAGAAGGGAAAACCTGAGGATTCGGCAGCTTGTCTTTATTAAAGCATTGGCAGCGAAGGGAATCAATAACTTACCAGCACCCGCTGGATGGCTGGAGTGTTGTTTTCAGGAATATTTCATGGGTTGGCTCTTTACACATTGATCCTGGATGTTATTAACATTAAGTTTGCGCAATAAAAAAATACCATAATAAGGTACAAGAACACTAGAGGATCACCTTTTGTCAAAAAAATAAATTCAAATATCAAACCTTTGACAACAATCAGTTAATCAACAAACACCTCTGGAGACAGAAGACAGGGTTAATGATTCATGTTGAACTCCTTGGTCAAAATGGAAAGCAGTTACAGATAAACAGGTTATCTGTAACTTGTTTTCAAGAGAGTGTTAGATTTAGCTCTTCGGTCAATAGACAATAGACAATGGACAATAGATGCAGGAGTAGGCCACTCGGCCCTTCGAAACAGCACCGCCATTCAATGTGATCATGGCTGATCATCCCCAATCAGTACCCCATTCCTGCCTTCTCCCCATATCCCCTGACTCCGCTATCTTTAAGAGCCCTATCTAGCTCTCTCTTGAAAGTATCCAGAGAACCAGCCTCCACCACCCTCTGAGGCAGAGAATTCCACAGACTCACAACTCTCAGTGAGAAAAAGTGTTTCCTCATCTCCATTCTAAATGGCTTACCCCTTATTCTTAAACTGTGGCCCCTGGTTCTGGACTCCCCCAACATCGGGAACATGTTTCCTGCCTCTAGCGTGTCCAAACCCTTAACAATCTTACATGTTTCAATAAGATGCCCTCTCATCCTTCTAAACTCCAGAGTGTACAAGCCCAGCCGTTCCATTCTCTCAGCATATGACAGTCCTGCCATCCCTGGAATTAACCTTGTAAACCTACCTTGCACTCCCTCAAGAGCAAGAATGGCCTTCCTCAAATTAGGTCTAAAGGAATCAAGGAATATGGGGAAAAAGCAGGAATGGGGTACTGATTTTAGATGATCAGCCATGATCATATTGAATGGTGGTGCTGGCTCGAAGAGTGGTATGGCCTACTCCTGCACCTATTTTTCTATGTTTTTTCTATGTTTCTATGTATTGAGAGAAAAAGAGTTTGAAAAATAGCTGAGAAAGAAAATGGTGTGTGATTAGGTAGTGGAGGGAGGGAATTAATTGAAAATAGTGATAACAATGCTATCCAAGAAGACAATAATGATAGATAATAGTAAGATTAAATGAGAACTTACCAGTTTGAAGTTTTATCTTTATTTTATGAGGAGTTACGTCGAGGGATTATGTGAAGACCCGCCAGCACGCATACGCATCATTCTTCAAAGCAGCGGTGTGAAATCACAGTAATAGTAAGTGAAATAAACATAATAAGATAAGAAGAACTAGGATACCAGTTGACCTTTATGATAAAGGGTGGGCGTGGAGGGTATGCAATCGTTCGACGTAACTCCTCATAAAATAAAGATCAAACTTCAAACTGGTAAGTTCTCGTTTAATCTTACTATTTTACTTCGGAGTCACGTGAGTGACTACGTGAAGATTTTAAAGATCTGTGATTTCATGCAGTGGAACAAATCCATGCTTCACTCACTGCCGAAGTCATCCAAGGGAGGAAGTATGTTATCGTATTCAGACATGAATCAAAATTTGAAACAATAACGATTTATTTTAACAACAAAAAATAATACTCCCTCGGGCTAAATTATATTGCAGAACTTAAAATACTTTCTGCAAACACCGCAGGTTTGGTGATCGGCTTATTATAAAAGAGTTGGAAGGTCTTCTCCCTAGACCATCCTGCTGTCGCCGGGATATGGTCCATTGGCACCTCCATGTTTTTAGCCGCCGATGTTGCTGCTGCCCTGGGAATGAGATTTTAAAATGTCAGTATCCACCCCAGCAGCTCCCAGAACCTGTCTGAGCCATCTAGAGATGGTCTGTGCTGACACCCGGCCATGAGGCTGTTTAAAGCTGACCCGTAGCGCCAATTCGCTTCCTCTTAAGATTTTCGTAGTCTTACGGTATAGCAGAAGGTGTGTCATAACACACAGATGGGTGTCAGATGGGTATGCCCGGAATTCTAAATTCAGTCCTGATGTTCCTGGTCTACTTTGTTTGACCAACTCCAAGATCCAGAAGATTATTTTGTCTGTTGATACCTTCATATTGTCCAGTCTTAGTTTGTGTAGGGACTGGACCCTTTGAGCTGAGACCAATGCCATCAGCATTACTGTTTTTAATGTGAGCTGTGAGTACAACACCCTTAACAATGTGAGTACAACACTAACGTCCCAGATCTGGGAGTACCTCGATCTGCGAGGGTTGGTGTTGTAAATACCCCTCATGAATTTGGCAACTAGAGGGTGGGATCCCATGGAATGCTGTCCTGGTGCCTGCCACAAGTATGCTGACAGAGCACTCATAGCACTATTGATAGCGCGTAGCTCAGTCCTTCATCAAAATGGAGGCTGGATAGGAATTCCAGGACATAGCTGTATTGTATGCTACACCAGTCCTTGAGCAGTACAATTCCCATTTCCTAATGCTGGAGACGTACTGCTTCTTAGTTGACTCTTGATAGGCCGTCGTGATCATGTTCATGGTCCTGTCCGTCAGTCCCAGATCCAGCAAAGGTCTTTTCAGATTCTGTAAGCCAACAGATTGATCCTGTCATGGCACGGATGACTCTCGCCCATAACAGGATGGACCAAAAGATCTGGTCTTTTAGTGATGGCCATATATGGTTCAGAGACCATGGCAAGGACCACAGGGACTATGGCTGTGTAGGCCAATCGGGTACTACCAAAATACCTGAAGCTGAGTCCATTTGTATTTTGCGTAGGACCCGACTGATGAGGCAGAAGGGGGGAAAAGCATAGAAAAACAATTTCCCCCAATTCAGCAAAAAAGCGTCCATCGCTGCTGCCCCAGAGTCTGGTTCCCAAGCGACATATGTTGGCAACTGGTGATTGAGTCTAGATGCAAAGAGATCGATATCAGGTGTACCATATTGCATAGTAATATCAGCAAATACTTTGTGGTTCAACATCCATTCGGTGTTGTCATTAAATTTACATGACCTGGTGTCTGCCATTGTATTGAGCTTACCTAGCTTTGTAGGCGGACATGCAGATGGTGCATAGTTGAACAGTAAGCTTTTAGCTCATAAAACGCACCCAACATTTCTAAATAATTTATACCCAGTGTTTGTAGTAATGATGATTCTTGTATGTTCCATCTACCACCAGTACTGGACATAGTTTTTAGTTGCTCCCCAGCCAGGAGCGCTGGCATCCGTTTGAAATGTGAATGATGTGTTACTGATAACGGTGGGGCTGGAACTATGCCAAATATTTTCCTTCCACCATTGTAACTCCAAAATTGCTTTGGCTGGTAATTGCATAGGTCGATCAAAATGACCTGCATGTTGTTTTAGCGCTTGCACCTTTGCCCTTTGTAGATTTTGGTAATGCAAAGGTCCAAACTGAGTAGCTGGAAATGCTGCTAGTTTCCCAATTACTCTTGCCACCTGTCGAATGAATGGTAGATTAGTAACAATCAATTTGTTGCAGGCTTCCACCAAGTCTGCTGCTTTGTTCTTTGGCAATGTTACAGACATGTGGATAGAGTTAATTTTGAATCCCAGATAGTCCATAGTTGTGGATGGTGTCAACTTAGATTTATCTGGATGGATGATAAACCCCAGTGTTTCAAACAAATGTTTGGTAGCTAAAACCGCTGATTTAGCCAATTCCAGGGTCTTCCCCACAATCAAAATATCATCAAGATATGCCATAACAACATGTTTTTGTTTCCTTAGTATTTCCAAGGCCGGTTTCAATATCTTGGTAAATAGTCTTGGGGCTGATGTTAAATCATTAGCCAACGCTTTATACTGCCATTGTTGCCCCATCCAGTTAAATTTTAGGTATTGACGATAATCCTTATGTATGGGTACTGAATAGTATGCATATTTTAGATCGATGCATGCCATGAAGTATCCCTCAGAAACTAACTGTTTGGCAGCAACAAATGTTTCCATTTTGAAATGAATATACTTTACAAAAGTATTCAGTCTAGTTAAGTCAATGATGATGCGACATCCACCATCTCTCTTGGTTTTCGTAAAAATGTTGGATACAAATTCCAGAGGGTCATGTGCCGACCTCTCTATTACACCTTTAGCATGTAACCTCATCAGTTCTGCATGTCCTTCCAACTTTTCCTGTTGTGAGAGTACAAACTCCCGGTTAAGTACATGTTGAACTGGTGGCATACCTTTTTGGATTAACTCAATTTTGTATCCCTGAATACTTTGTAGTATATATTTGTCAGTTGTAATAGTCCTCCATGCTTTCAAAAACAAGTGTAACCTTCCCCCTGTTAGTACAGGACCTACACCTTTTATGTTCTGGAAGGAACCAGCCCCACCTGCCTCCATGGTTACCGGTGGTACGTTCATTTCTTCGGCTTCTGCCTCTTCTGCGGCCGAGGTGCCGGAGTGTGGGGTTGGCGAATTTTCCATGAGGGTCGCTCTGGGCCTTGGCCCAAAAAAGACCTTTGTGGTTGCTGCGCGTCCCTCATGCTTTCACCAGCATCCTGGTGTCGATGCCTGCTGGTGGATGCATAGGGGTGCTGCCGTCTGGGGTGTGTGGTCTTGCTCGTTCCTGAGGACGCCCTCATGAGCCCAACGGCTTTAGACTCTTCATCGAGTTCTTTTACTTGTTTAGACAAGTTTCCCCCAAACAGCAGTATCTGCGGTTGTGCTGTAGCTGTTTTGCACAACCCGGCGAATTTGGGGTTAAGAGCAGGTTTGATTGCGTTCTTCCTTAAGCAATTTATTTTGTACTGGGTATTACAAAGTAATGCCAGTGTGTCCTGCTGATTGTCCGTCATTTCAGTACCATCAACAGAACGAACGTATGATGTTATGCCCGAAGTCAGAAGTTTTAGGATCTTCTGAAGTTTGACCTCCTGGGCTCTTATGCCAATCCCGATGTACCCCCAGATTTGACTGTTGACTGCGGGTACATTCAATGAAATGCAGTTTTCAGGAGGCATATATCTCTCCATTGTGTCGTTAACTACCTGTTCCTTCAGAGGGTAGAAGGACAGGTAGTCTATGCTGGCCGGCAGATTGGTCTGCAATGGTTGGCCCAATTGCTGTGGTACTGCAAACTTGGTGACCACTCCCAGCAGCTCTTTCGGGTCCTGCACCCCCAGCACACTGCCGGTGTCTTCAGCCATGTTCCCCTCTTCAAGACCAGCCCAGCCCTGGCCCGCAATGCTCCCCTCTGTCGATGCATTGGACAGCGCTGGATACGGTGCTGTTGTGGGAGTGCGAAGACTTCCATAGTGAGCTTGCTCCATCTCTCGGAGCAAGTCACATTGGAGCATTTGCTCCATCAACCGATCCATGCGGGATAGACGGTCACCTCCACTGCTCTTGGGTGCTGCTGGTCACCCCCCACTGCCAGAACTTTCACGGTTCACCGCAGTCACACGGGACACGACCCTTTTTGACTTCTTCCCCTTGTCCATTGTTGCTGTAACACAAATCACAACAAGGGCAAGAAAATACGACCTCAGAATAAGAGAAACTTACCTGTAGGTCCCGTTTTTAAATGTTGCCGCGGGAGAGCACTTCCCCCGCCCGTCGTTGTGCAATGCGTGAGACGATATGTCGCGCATGCGTGCTGGCGGCGTCTTCACATAGTCACTCACATGACTCCGAAGTAAAATAGGATGCAAAACATGGTTAATGCAAATGGATAGGGGAAGGAAGCTCGGAAAATGACTGAAAAGAAAACACAACCCTATACAACCTTAACGACAACCTTGTCTCAGCATCAAACTATTTTGCACTACTGCGGTTGTATTATATATTTTGGTTTTACACTCTCAAGATCTTATTAAATGGTGGACTAGGCATAAAGGGCAGTAAAGTGTCGAAACAAGGAACTGCAGATGCTGGTTCACAAATAAAGATACAAAATGCTGGAGTAACTCAATGGGTCTGTGGGTAACATAGATAGCTGACGTTTAATGTTGGGATCATTCTTCAGACTGATGATAGTGGAGTGGCAGAGAACACTGGATGAATGGTGGGGCGGGTCAAAGCCTAGCAAGTGATAGGTGGATACAGGTAAGGTGATTTTTTGATTGGCAGATAGTTTGACAAAGGTCAGCGGAATAAAATGACAAACTGTGTGAGATAAGGAGATAAGTATAGAAGAGGGGCAAATTGTGAAGCCAGAGAAAGGAATATGGGAGGGAGAAATGGTTTGCATCCAGATGGGGCACAGGGAAGAGGTGGAAAAAAGGAGAGGGAGGGTGGGAAGGGGTATGTGTACCTTAGTTGCCTTAAAGTGGAGAATAGAATGATAGAATAGCGTGCGACTTCCTCAATCTTTATGTTTTTATGATAGTATAATAATAGACAGTCTCTAAATAAAGTCTAGACTTTTATCTTCCATGGATCGTTTGGAGAATGAGTTGAAAACAGTAAAGCAAAAGAGCATTATAAAGAAACTGAAGTCAGTTAGCTTGCATTTCACTTATTTTTGTCATGGCCAATATATTGCTGCAGCGAGCTAACCTGGATTCTATCTTAATTTATTTACCAATTAATCAGAAATTAGCTTGTTTCCCTTGTCCCTAATCAGCCTGAACAGTCTATCTTTGGGCTTCTATAAAAATTCGTTTCCCCAAAGAATTCCCAATTGGAGACAGGTGTAATGTTGCATTGTCTGTTCCTGACCATTACTGCCTTAAGTTTATTAAGAAAATTCAGCAGTGAGAGATATTTTTAATTATACCAAATGACATCTTACATAGTCATATGATGGATTAACCATTATACTCACTCTGTGTTTAAAAAACAGTCAACTAAAATTGACATATATCTTGGCCGCTAGCGTAACATTCCAAATAAGCAATTCACATCTCTACGATCTCAATATAGCTTCAATACAAAATTACTCTCTGATGCTCATCTCAAGGGTAGATTTTGTCTTTGAGTAATAATGTGAAGCGGTTGATAGAGAATTGGCAGACGGTTTTATTTCTTCTCTGAATTTTATTTCCCCTGAAGTCAATTGAAATAACAATTGGAAGTGTTTAAAATGTCCTTCAAGTTGTTCTATAACTATCAGTTTCAATGTGTGAACATTAGTTTGCTCCCTGCTCCTTCCAGCAAGTTTATCGTTTTTCCTTCTGCAATATACTCTGCTCACTGCCTTCTCCACACTTCTTCCCACATCTCCCCAAAGCAGGCTACAATGAGGAACATTGGAGTTTACATTTCTCCATACCTAGAAACATTTTCTAAGGGGTTCTACAAAAAGTACCAAATACAATGGTTAAAAGAAATTAACATTAAAATGTCAAAAAAATTGCATTGTGGATATTTCAAATAAAAATATTTTGCCACACAAATCCAGTGACTTGATTCAATGCTCTTCTCAAGCTCTGTCTGTTTTGCACTTTCTGCTTGTAACCACTGGAAGAATGTGAATGATAGTGGGCAGTGAGAGAATAGTAAGATTAAACGAGAACTTACCAGTTTGAAGTTTGATCGTTATTTTATGAGGAGTAACGTTGAGGGAATACGTGAAGAACCCCGCCAGGACGCATGCGTGTCATTCTTCAAAGCAGCGGTGTGAAATCACAGATAACTGTAATGACTAAACATAGTAAGATTAGGGAAGAGATACCAGTTGAGTATATGATCAAGGGTGGGAGCGGAGGGCACGTATTCCCTCAACGTTACTCCTCATAAAATAACGATCAAACTTCAAACTGGTAAGTTCTCGTTTAATCTTACTATTTTACTTCGGAGTCACGTGAGTGACTACGTGAAGATTTTAAAGCTCTGTGATTTCATGCCGTGGAAACGAGTCCATGCATCACATCTGCCTTGATTATGGGGAGAATAGTGTTATCATTAGACATCAATACGATATTGAGAACCCAACGATAAAAATATTAACACCAATCATTGCCCCTATTTATGGGGTAAATGATATTACAGAACATAAATTTGTTTCTGCAAATGTTCCAGGTTCAATGACTGGTTTGTTATAAAGTCGTTCGAAAGATTCCTCCGTTGACCATCCAGCTGTCTTGAGGATTTGGTCCATAGGAACGTCCACCTTCATAGCTGCCGATGTAGCTGCAGCCCTGGTGGAGTGAGAGTTAAAAAATGCTAGTGGCTACTCCAGCCTTTATTAGAACCTGTTTTAGCCATCTAGAGATGGTCTGGACTGTCACTGTTTTGAGTGGCTGTTTGTAGCTGATTAAAGTGACATATCTTCCCTCTGATGATCTTAGTATACTCCATATATAATAGTAAGTGTGTTACAATACAGAGACGACCATCTGTCGGGTAGGCCCTGAATTCTGTTTTTAGGCCTGCTGACCCCTGTCTGTTCTGTTTGACTATTTCATAGATGTGAAAAGTTAAATTTCCAGATGAATAATCATGTTGTCCAACCTTTGTTTCTGTTGTGACTGGACCCTTTGTGCCGTGACCAAGGCCATCAGCATGACTGTTTTCATAGTCAGTTTCTGTAGGGACAGAGCTGTAGCTGAAGACCAGTTTCTTAACATGGTCAGTACAATGCTCACATCCCATATTTGGGAGTACCTGGTTCTTGGGGGATTAATATTAAAATGCCCCTCATGAATTTGGTTACCAGGGTGTGTCCCAACAGAATGCCGCTCTGTTCCTTGCGCCAGGTATGTTGACAGAGCACTTCTGGCGCAGTTGATGGCACTATGACTGAGCCTCTCATCGTAATGGAGGCTTGCCAGGAATTCCAGAACAGACGGGATGTTCTTAGATCTGTGGGTGATGTTTATTGTTGTGACAGTACTTCCCATTTCTTGATGACACCAAGTACTGATTTTTTGGTGGACTGTCTGTGGGCCGCTGAAATAATTCCACATTCGGTCCGTCAGTCCCAGGTGTAGAAGAGGTGCTTTCAACTATAAATTAATAGGTTTATATATAATTATGACATGGGTAACTCCCCTTGTAGCGGGAAGAACCAGTAAATTAGGTCTATGATGGATGGTGATGCATGGTTCTAAAACCATGTCGATATCACCGGGACCCATGGTTGAGTAGGCCAATCAGGTACTATCAAAATACCAGACGCGGAGTCTACTGTTTATTCCTAAATACCCGACTGATGAGGCAGAAGGAGGGAATGCATAAATGATCCCCCAAAGCAGCGAAGATGCATCTGTAGCCACTGCCCCAGGTTCTGGTTCCCAAGAACATAATTCGATAACTGGTAAGAGCATGGATGTGAATAGGTCGTTATCTGGTGTTCCATACCGTGCTGTTCCAGCAATACATTTTTTATCCAACATCCATACAGTGTTTCTAGACTTAGCGTGACCTGTTGTCTGCCACTAAATTCAGTTTACCTGGTAAGTTGGTAGCTAATATCCAAATATCTATCTGGATACACTATTGCCAAATTGTGTTGGCCAGATAGTCACATGATGTCGATATGTTTCCACCCATATGGTTGACATATGCTACCACGGTGGTGTAGTCAATTTGTAGTCTAACATACTGGTGATATAACCCAGAACAATATGACTTTAAAGCCATGGCATGCACTCACTTCCCCAGGTATTTTTGCCCAGCTTTTGTAATGATGCCTCCTGTGCATTCCATCTCCCCCACAGCTGGAGATGGAATTAGTAGCATCCCAATCCAAGTGCCCATCAGTATGTAGTTCCATAGACGGGTAGCTGTTAATGTGTGGATTGGAACAATGCCTAATGTTATGTTTCCACCATTTTTGTACCATAGTGGCCTCTGTTGGTAGCTTCATTGGTCTGTCAGAATGACCCCCGTAATTTTTGAGTGACGCATGATTGCGCTCAGTAATGTGATAATGTAAAGGTCCGATTTATGTGGCTGGAACACAGCCACTAATGCCAATTATTCTATTACCAGTCTGATGGATGGTTTAGTTTACTGCAAGCCTGCATTAAGGCTGTACCCTTTCTTATGGCAAAGTCACTGACATGTGAACTGTGTTAAGGGTGAACCGCAGATGATCTATTGTGTTAAGTACATCTGTGGTCACCTCCAATGAGTACTGTATAGCAAGCATATTTTAATGCGATGCTTGCCATGTAGTACCCTAGGATCAATACCTTTGCAGTAACAAAGGTTCCCATCTAGTAATGAATATAAAGTACGAAAGTATTCAAATTAATCAATTCTATGATGATGTGGCAACCACCATCTATATTATGATAAAGATTTTTGGACACGAATTCCTGTGATTCGTGTTGGATGTCCTCCATTACCCCTATTTTATTTGGGCACTGTAGTTCAGCATGCGCTTTTGATTATTTCTTTGCCTGTAAGCATGAACATTCAGTTTGGTACATGCTGAACTGGAGGATTATGTTTTGAATAATTCTATGGTATACCCCTATACTTCTGAAATATAAGTGTCGGTAGTAATATATTCTATGCATCCAGATAGAACTGCAATCTCCCACCAACCTCGTAAGGAGCCAGACCCACCTTCCTCCATGGTTACTATTAGTAGGTTTGTTACTATTTCGGCATCTTCCGTGGTCGTTGAGGTGCCGGTGTCTGGATCTGTAGTTGGGTCTGTGTTGAGGGTTAGCGCATTCCCCAGGAAGTAGTTTTTAAAATAAGGCCAGTGCATCCTGGTGATCTAGTGTCATGTCTTTTTGTTTATTGTGTGGGCGAACCCGTCCTGCTGTTAGGACTTTTAGAACTTTCTTTCGTTTCAATTCCTTGCCCTGCCATGTTTTGAAATACACTGGTTGATACTGGGAACATTCAGTGTTTTGCAGTTCCCTAATGGTAAGTGTCTTCCAATAGGTTTTCTGCACCCCATGTGCACTAGGGGTATGTTCTGCACCCCTGTTCAGGTGCAGTCCAGAATTGACCCCCTATACTCCCCTCTGATGAGGGAGAACACTGTGCAGCCCTACAAGAGGTACTGCTGTAGGACTTACTAGCTGCCCCCTGTGACTAGTCTCCATCTCCCGGAGCCTGCCACTTACCTGCTCCAACAGCCGCTCCAGCTGGCTCCGATGCTCTCGGGCACCCAACCGGCTCCAATGCACATGGTCACTGGCCATCGCGGCTGCTCCTGAAGCCGCTACTCCTGAGGCCGCTCCTGCTCCAGTTCCTGCAGCCACTCCACCCGGCTCCAATGCTCATGGGCACTGGCCGTCGCGGCTGCTCCTGAAGCCGCTCCTGCTCCAGCTCCTGCAGCCAGCCCAGGATTGACCCTCGGTGTTCCCCTCTGATGAGGGAGAAACACTGTGCAGCCCTACACGAGGTACTGCTGTGGGGCTTACTACCTGCCCACTGTGGCTAGCCTCCATCTCCCGGTGCCTGCCACTTTGGGGTATTTCCTCCAGCAGCCGTTCCAACTGGCTCTTATGCTCTCGGGCATAGGCCACTCCCGGCTGCTGTTGATCCTGCAGCCGCTCCAACCGGCTCTAATGCTCTCGGGCACTGGCCGTCGCGGCTGCTTGAAGATGGTCCCTCCTGCAGCCGCTCCAACCGGCTCCAATGCTCACGGGCACTGGCCGCTCGCGGCTGCTTTGTTTCCCGCTCCCAGCCGCTCCAACCGGCTCCAATGTGCACGGGCACTGGCCGCTCGCGGCTGCTCCTAAAGCCGCTCCAACCGGCCCCAATGCGCACGGGCACTGGCCGCTCACGGCTATTCAGAGTCGGACTCCTCGGAGTCAACGACCCTGTTAGTTTTTGCTTCCCTCTCCCGCCGGGGCCGGCGCGGGAGCGAAGTCGGGCACAGCTGTTCCCATTACGGGAGATTAGCGTGCCTTTGGCTGCTGCTGCCGGCTGCCCGCAACTCCGCGGTTCTCCCCAGCCAGCTTTCCCGCAGCCTTCGTGGATCCGGTCCATGTCTCCACCTAAAAGGTAAGTGGAAGGAAAGCAGAGTCTTCTTACCTGCTGTTCCCGACTTTCAAATTCTGGAACGCAGAGCCTCCTTACCTGCTGTTCCCGGCTTTCAAATTTTGCCGCTAAGGGAACGTCGTTCCCCCTGCTGTGACTCGCTGCAATGCGTGTAGCGATATGACACGCATGCGTCCTGGCAGGGTTCTTCACGTAGTCACTCACGTGACTCCGAAGTAAAATCACAGTTATATTGTGTAGGAAGGAACTGTGTGTGGATGCTGGTTTACATCGAAGATAGGCAAAAAATGTTGGAGTAACTCTGCAGGTCAGTCAGCATCTCTGGAGAAAAGGAATAGGTGGCGTTTTGGATCGAGACCCTTCTTCAGACTTACGTTTCAGGTCAAGACCCTTCTTCAGACTGCTTATAAACTGCTGGAGGAACTGAGTAAATCATACAGCATCTGTAGAGGTAATGGACAGACCATATTTCAGGACTCATGCATCTTAAAGTAGATGTGAGATGTGTGACCGTAGAGTGAGAAAGTGGTGAGAGGAATGGATTGGGTAAGAGATAGGTAAATCCAGGTAATGAGGAGTTGATTAGCAGTTAAGTCAGGTGAGGGATAGAAGGCTGGAGTGGATAAGAGAAGATGAAAAAGGGCTGCAAGTGGTGAAAATCTGATAAGAAAGGAAGGTGAGGGGTGAAATGTAGAACCAGATGGCGGGATCGTGGATAGATGGATGGGAACAAGAATAGGTCATACAAATTGTGTCAGAGGAAATGGGGAGAAGGGAGGAGAATTAAATTTAGAGTTAGAGATAGATCAGCCATGTTTGAATGGCAGAGTGGAATTGATGGGCCGAATTCTACTCACTTATGACCTTATGAAAACGAGGAGAGGAATTACTCTGAGACCCAGTCTAGCCACAATGGGCCAAATGATCTATTTTCATAAACAAATATGAGAAATATAATCATGCCTTGTACATTCTCATTTAAATTGTAGATATAGATGATTTTTTCTGGTTAGCTGCCAGTGAATAGCAGAGTTCTGCAGGGATCGGTGCTAGGGCCGCTACTTTGCATATTGTATATTAATGATCTAGATGAGGGGATTGAAAGCTTTGTGGCCAAGTTTGCAGATGATACAAAGGTAGGTGGAGGGGCAGGTAATGTAGAGACTGTGCAGAATGACTTGGACAGGTTGGGAAAGTGAGCAGAGAAGAGGCAGATGGAATACAGCGTAGCAAAGTGTAGAGTCATGCATTTTGGTAGTAGGAATGAAGGAGTAGACTATTTTCTAAATGGGGAGAGAATTCAGAAATCGGAGGTGCAAAGGGACTTGGGTGTGTAGGTGCAGGACTCACAAAATGTTAATTTGCAAGTCGAGTCAGTAGTAAGGAAGGCAAACACAATGCTAGCATTTATTACAAGAAGACTAAAATACAAAAACTGGGATATTATGCTGAGTTTTTATAAAGCGCTGGTCAGACCGCATTTGGAGTATTGTGAGCAATTTTGGACCCCATATCTGAGAAAGGATGTGCCAGCGCTGGAGAGGGTCCAGAGGAGGTTTACAAGAATGATCCCAGGAATTAATGGGTTAGCATATGATAATCGTTTGATGGCACTGGACCTCTACTCGCTGGAGGATAAGGGGTAGCCCCTCATTGAAACTCACCAAATAGGGAAGGGCCTGGATAGAGTGGATGTGGAGAGGATGTTTCCACTAGGGGGAGTTGACTAGCAGTCATAGCCTCAGAATTAAAGGATGTTCCTTTAAGAAGGAGATGAGGAGGAATCAGGGGGTGGGGAATCTGTGGAATTCATTGCCACAGAAGGCTATGGAGCCATCAGTGGATATATTTAAGGCAGAGATAGATATATTCTTGATTAGTATGGGTGTCAGGGGTTACAGGGAGAAGGCAGGAGAATGGGGTGAAGAGGGAAAGATAGAACAACCCTAATTGAATGGCGTAGACTTGATGGGCCAAATGGCTTAATACTGCTCCTATCACTTATGAACTTATGAAATTATGAACTTATGACAAACAGGAATGGATCTAGTGACGATCAATGAGGCACACCACTTGTCGCAGGCCTCCTGTCTGAAAAACAATCATCCCACACCCCTTCTACCCGCCACCATAAAGACAATTCTGTATTTAATTAGCTAGCTCTCCCTGAATCTCTTGCGATCAAACCTTCCAGAGCAACCTACCATGCAGAATCTAATCAAAGGCCTTGCTGAGGTCAATAAAGACTATTATCCGTGGCCCTGCCCTCATCAATCTTCTTGGTTACTTCTTTAGAAAACCTTATCAAATTCATGAGACACGATGCCCCGCGTGGAAATCAATGCTGACTATCTCTAATCAAACCCTGCCATTTTGAATGCTTGTATACATTTTCTTCAGAATCCTCTCCAGTAATCTTCCTATCATAGATGTTAGACTTACTGCTCTATAGTTCCCATGCTTTTCTTTGCAACCCTCTTAAATAAAGGCACAGCATTAACCAGCCTCAGGTCTTTTGGCACCTCATACATATCTAATGATAATTCACGGATCACAGCCAGGTCTCCTGCAATTTCCTCTCTAGCCTCCCACAGTGTCCTTGGATATTATTAGTATTATTATTATTTCTAATTATAATGTTGCCAACTAGATGCTCATGAGTCATTTATCAATACATTAAATAAGCTTATAAATACATGAAAACTAAAAATATTATTGAGGGAATTGGAGGGTCATTTGCAGATTAATAAACTAATCTTCTGGAACATGAAGCAATGCCTTTATGTACAAAATAAATTATTTGTCTTATTTTTACAAGAGAGTAGCACAGCAGGTAGACACATAATCATCTGGAATAAGGGAATAAAAGAAAAATCCATTGAGTATAAAGCATTTTTTACACATGAGAATGATAAAACATGAGAATGAATTTGTATATTTTCAGCCATTGATTCTTTGGGATAAGAAACATTTACCAGAGTTAGAGAAGCAACTTACATAAAATGCAAAAAAAACACAGGTTATGGTAAAATAGACTTGATAACCAACAGGTAGACAAAAATGCTGGAGAAACTCAGCGGGTGAGGCAGCATCTATGGAGCGAAGGAAATAGGCAACGTTTCGGGTCGAAACCCTTCTTCCAACAGTCTATTTATAGGGAAGAACTGCAGATGCTGGTTTAAACCAAAGACAGACACAAAAAGCCAGAGTAACTCAGCAGGTCAGGCAGCATCTCTGGAGAAAAGGAATATTTGTCGTCTCGGCTCGAGACTTCTGAAGAAGGGTCTCGACCCCAAATTACACCTATTCCTTTTCTCCAGAGATGCTGCCTGACCTGCTGATACTCCAGCATTTTATGTCAACCAACAGTCTGTATACGTGCGCAGAATTATCCCCTTTAGCTAATGCCACAGATTATTTATCCACAAACACTTCGACAGTAACAAGCATATCAGATGCACATGAGTTAATGGCATTATGTTTTTGTCATTTACTCCATTCATCTGTCCATCTATCACTTGCCAGGCTTTGCCCCACTCCATCCTTCTCTTTTCCAGCTTTCTTCAACCGATTCCAAGTCAGAAACATCCACCAAGATGAAACATCATCTGTCCATTCCCTCCACAGATGCTATCTCACCCACTGAATTCCTCCAGCCTTTTGATTATTTTTGCTCAAGTTTCCAGCACCTGCAGTTTCTTGTGTCTCTATCAAATTGCTTAACACCATTTTCCTTTAACTTATCAGTGTTGGCTTGCCTTAATTAATTAATTTCCCTTCAGTTGACAATAACTAGAACTTCAAAAAGCTTTTGAAGTTAAGACAGAGTCATAGAGTGTGGAAACAGGCCCTTCAGCCCAACTTGCACACACCTGCCAACAATGTCCCAGCTAAACTAGTCCCACCTGCCTGCCCTTGGTCAATATCCCTCCAAACCTCTCCTATCCATGTACCTGCCTAACTGTTTCTTAACTGTTGGGACAGTCCAAGCCTCAACTACCTCCTCTGGCAGCTTGTTCCGTACACCCACCGCCCTTTGTGTGAAAACGTCACCCCTCAGATTCCTATTAAATCTTTTCCCCTTCAACTTAAACCTATGTAATCTAGCCTTTGATTCACCTACTCAGTGCTAGAGACTCTGTGCATCTACCAATAATATTCCTCTCATGATTTTTATACAACATTTTGAGATTAAACTAACTGTCCTGTATTTGTTGGTCTCCCTACCTGTTATTTTATACAATACAATACAATACCACTTATTTGTAATTTGAACATCGCATAAGGTTCAAACAAAATTTGTTTTCTGCAGCCATACAAGAAAAGAACCAAGACACACACCACCACAATTTACACAAACATCCATCACAGTGAATCTCCTCCTCACTGTGATGGAAGGCAAAGTCTTGTCTCTCCCCTGCTCTCCATTCTTCTCCCGATGTCAAAGTCAAAGCCCCCGGCAGGCGCTAGCAAGTCCGCGGCCATTTAATGCCGCGCCGGGCGATGTAAGGCCCTGCTCCGGGTCTTGATGTTGGAGCCCCCGGCGGGCGCTAGCAAGTCCGTGGCCATTTAAAGCTGCGCGGGGCAATGTAAGGCCCCGCTCCAGGTCACTTTCAACTCCGCAATTCGGGCGGGAGAAGTCACTGTTGCCGGTGCCCCGCAAAGCAGTCTCCCACCGGGGACCCGTGAGCTCCTGGTGACACCATCCACCGGAGTCGGGTCGCAGCCGCGCGCCACCGCAGCTCTCCACGCTCCGAACTCTCCACGCTCCGAAGCTGGCCAGCTCCACGATGGTAGGTCCGCAGCACCGCAGGCTCCGTGACTTGAGCCCCCAGGTCGTTCCGGTTGGAGGCCGCTCCACGGTGCTAGGCCCCAACAACAACGGAGACCCGACAGGGAAAAGGTCGGGTCCCGATGCAGGGAAGAGATTTAAAAGTTCCCCCCCCCCTCCCCCCCACCCACCCCCCCCCCCCCCCCCACACATACACATTTAAAAGCCCACTACAAACTATACCCTCAATGGGACAAAAAAATAAAAAAAGACAGACAGACTGCAGAGGCCGCTGCGACATTGGTCGCGCCGCCCACCCAAGGGAGTAATATCTGCCATTATCTACTAAAATAATACCCCATATCCAACAGTGAAAAATGATGGTAAAAGCTCCTGCGATGTCAGCTCTCACTTCCCTTAACGTCCTATGAAGCATTCTTATTTGGTCCTGAACAGAACACACTAAGTTTTACTCACCTGAATTTAAGCCAACCTTTCTCATACCAACATATCAACTTTGGCCTATCCAGAGTCTCAACTATCTCCTGCTTCACGATTGTTTTGGAAATACAATCTTCCCTGGTAAATACAGAAGCAAATTATCCAGCATCTATATGTAAATGTCTATTTTTTGCACTTAGTAGGCTTGATTGATCTATTTATTATCCTATTACTACTTATATGCTTCTGCAATATGTTTGGATTCCCATTTATGTTGGTGACTAACCTTTTCTTGTATGGATCCTTTGCCTCTCAGATTTATGTTTTCACTTCCCCTACCAATCTTTTGTAATTTGCCTAGTTCTTCCCAGTATTTGCAACCTCTCAATTTCATGAGTAACCTGTTTGGCCTATCTTCCTCTTTATCTTGTCACGTTCAGAGATGTCTGGATTGTCAGTTTGAGGTATTGGTCATCCCACTACAATCAGATAGGACAGATTTCGAGTTGTGTCCCTTCTTCAGACTGATGTGGTAAGGGGTAAAAAAGCTGGAAAGGTTCCACTCTCTGCAATACTTTGTGCCTCGTATGCTGAATAGAAAAATAAAAGGAATTGTGAAAGTTGTTACAAAACAAATTTAAAATACTGATGGCTGGGAAAACTAATGGTCTGGAAACTGAGATGTCTGACTTAATTTTATCAAATAAATAAGCCTGAATAAGTAAATAAGTAAATATGTTTATTGGCCAAGTATTCACATACAAAGAATTTGCCTTGGTGCTCCGCCCACAAGTAACAACATGACATACAGTGACAGTTACGAATGACTCAGAAAACACTAAACATTAATAATAATAAAACATTAATGATAAAACACCATTGATCAAGCATGTGAACCAACAAAATACCAGATCAAAGGGAGGCTACAGATTTTTGGCTGTTGAGTAGAGCAACTACTCGTGGATAAAAACTGTTTATATGTCTGGCTGTGGCAGCTTAGACAGAGTCGCCTTCCAGAGGGAAGTGATTCAAAGAGTTCGTGGCCAGGGTGAGAGGGGTCAGAGATGATCTTGCCCGCTCACTTCCTGGCCCTTGCAGTGTACAGTTCATCAATGGAGGGAAGGTTGCAGCCAATAACCTTCTCTGCTGATCGGACGATTCGCTGCAGCCTCCAGGTGTCGTGCTTGGTGGCTGAGCCAAACCAGACCATGATGGAGAAGGTGAGAACAGACTCCACGATGGCCGTGTAGTATTGGACCATCATTGCCTGTGGCTGGATTGTGCTTCCTCAGCTGCCACACGAAGTACATCCTCTGTTGTGCCTTTTTGCCTCTGGAGTCGATGGTATCAAGTATCAAGTATATCTTTATTGTCATTTTCCTGAGTACTCACATACCCAGAGGAAACAAAAAAACGTTGCTCAACCAGTGTCCATTCAGTGTGCAGTAAAAAAGCCCCACACTTAAGGTCCTTGGAGATGATGGTTCCCAGGAACTTAAAAGACTCCACAGATGTGACTGTGATGCTGTTGATGGTGAGTGCGGTGAGCGGAGGGGGAGCTCTCCTAAAGTCTACAAGCAATTCCACTGTCTTAAGAGCATTAATCTCTAGGTTGTTGCGATGGCACCAGGACGCCAGCTGTGACACTTCCTGTCTGTCGGTAGATTCCTCCCCATCCTGGATTAGTCCAATCAGGGTTGTGTCGCAAACTTGAGAAGCTTGACAGAGGTGTCTGTGGAGGTGCAGTCGTTGGTGTAGAGAGAGTAGAGAAGAGGAGAGAGTACGCAGCCTTGTGGTGCTCCTATGCAGGGTGTTTGTGCATCCGAGATGTGCTTTCCCAGCCTCATGTGCTGCTTCCTGTCTGTCAGGAAGCTGGTGATCCACCGACAGAGGGGTTCAGGCACAGTCAACTTGGAAAGTTTGGAGTGTAGTAGCTCTGACACAATGGTGTTGAATGCAGAGCTAAAATCAACAAACAGGATCCTCACATAGGTCCCCTGGCAGTCTAGGTGCTGTAGGATGAAGTGCAGGCCCAGGTTGACTGCATCATCCACAGATCTATTGGCCTGATATGCAAACTGCAGAGGGTCCAGCAGGGAGTTTGTGATATTTTTCAGCTTGGCCAGCACAAGCCTTTCAAGTGTCTTCATGACTACAGAGGTCAGTGGGACAGGGCTGTAGTCATTAAGACAATTAATCCTCGTCTTTTTGGGTACAGGGACTATAGTGGAGACTTTGAAGCAGGCAGGGACAGTACATGTTTGCAGGGACTGGTTAAAAATGTTTGTATATACCGATGTCAGCTGTTTGGCACAGAGCTTAAGAGTAGAGGGGAAACATTGTCAGGTCCTGGAGATTTCTGGATTTTTTGTCCTCTGAAAAGCCTCTCCACCTCCTCTATTTTTATTGTTGATGATGGAGAAGTGATGTTGTGCAGCTCGGAGGGTGTGGGTGATTGGGTGTGAAGTGGTGATTGGAGGGGGGTGGGTGTAGAAGGGCCCTGTCTTTGCAGAATGAGGTCAGGCTGTGAGTACGTGTGAAGTGTAAAGAACAATATTTCACTTGTTGACCTTAATAAATATTCGTAGCAAAATCAACTCATTGTCACCTTTCTATTTGCAGGGCCGAATCATTTAGATTCATCGAGCAAAAAATCAATTAATCACTTCAAAAATTAATAAAGTACTAAACCACTGATTAGGTTGCCTTGTACTCGCCTTATAAGGAGGTGATTTCTGGTATACTGTATAAAGAAGGTCAATTTAACCCATTGAATGTCACTGGGAGTTCTGGTTATAAAAGATGATGTTCAAGACATTGGGATTGGTATCACCCATTGTTTGGCAGGACCTGCACTGACAGTTACTTCTCTGAATACAAATGACTGTGCTTCTGGATCATGATTATTATTGTTGTGAAAAGTTTGGGATTAAAGATGCTGTCAACGTTGATGATTTCAGCCAGACTGCTGGCCACAGCCTCTGCAATGACAACTTGAATAATAATAATGATTGCTTGCTCCATAGCCTTGTGCAACATCTGGTTCCTGTAAAAGGGAGAGATGGTAGGAGAAGCCAGGGAGGGAGGAAGGGAGAAGGTGGGTATGAGAGAGAAATAGGGAGGAAGGGAGGTAGAGGGACAGGGCGAGGGAGTCAGAAAGAGTGAGAGAGAAAGAAAAGAGTGTGAAAGAGAGAGAGGGAAAGAGGGAAAGAGGGAAAACGACAGAGTGAGAGAGAAGGGTGTGAGAGTGGAGAGGGGGAAAGAGAATGAGAAAGTGTGGGAATGAAGAAGAGGGTATAGGGAAAACAAGGGTGAAAGTGAAAGAGGGAGAGAGATGAGAGAGTGAGAAAAAGGGAGAAAGAGAGAGAGAAGGATAGATGTGTCAGTGAGTCCAATAAGTTAGATTGATGTGGAAAGTGGACTGTTTACAGTAGAAAATGCAGTGTATGGGACATCGACAGTTAGAGGTATATCCGTCTGATGGAGCAAAGGAAGTGGGAATGAATCCAGGGGAGATTGTAGTTTGTGGTTGTGATGTTAGACCAAAGATCTAATCAATGACTTCAAAAAGGGGACATTAAGAAACCAAACACCAGTTTACATTAGTGGGTCAGTGGGGGAGTGAACTAGCAGCTTCAATTTCCTGGGCATTACCATTCCCATTGATGTTTAAGAAAGAACTGCAGATGCTGGTAAATCAAAGGTAGACACAAAATAGACAATAGACAATAGGTGCAGGAGTAGGCCATTCGGCCCCTTGAGCCAGCACCGCCATTCAATGTGATCAGGGCTGATCATCCACAATCAGTACTTCGTTCCTGCCTTCTCCCCATATCCCCTGACTCCGCTATTTTTAAGAGCCCTCTCTAGCTCTCTCTTGAAAGCATCCAGAGAACCTGCCTCCACCACCCTCTGAGGCAGAGAATTCCACAGACTCACAATTCTCTGTGTGAAAAAGTTTTTACTCATCTCTGTTCTAAATGGCCTACCCCTTATTCTTAAACTGTGGCCCCTCTTTCTGGACTCCCCCAACATCGGGGACATGTTTCCTGCCTCCAGCGTGTCCTTAATAATCTTATATGTTTCAAAAATGCTGGAGTAACTTGGGCAGTTTGCACCCCAACGGTATGAACGTTGACTTCTTTAACTTCAGGTAGCCCTTGCTTTCTCTCTCGATCCCCTCCCCCATCCAAGTTCTCCCATTAGTCTTACAGTCTCCGCCTGCATTCTTCCCTTGTTCCGCTCCCTCCCCTGACATCAGTCTGAAGAAGGGTCTCAACCTGAAACGTCGCCAATTCCTTCTCTCCATAAATGCTGCCTCACCCGTTGAGTTACTCCAGCATTTTGTGTCTACCATTCCCATTGGCCTGTGCTGAGCACAACACAAAGATATTATCACGAAGAAAGCATGCCAGCACCTGCATTTTCTTCAAAGTTTGAGAATCAGCACGTCACCGAATATTCTAAAGAATGTCTAATGATGTGTATTGTAGAAAATATTCTGACTGATTGCTTCATGGTCTGATATTACAATTCCAACACACAAGAATGCAAGAGGTTGGATAAAATGGTGGACAAAGCCCACTTCATCACTGGTGCTCCTATGCTGATGGTTATCAAGGGCAATGTTTTGTTGCCAATCATACTGACTGTGTTTTGCTGAAGATTAGGACCTGTTGCAGAGAAATGAGCAGAGACCCCATTCTTTGAGATGATAATACGATTGGTGGGGATAATGGTGTCAAATGCCCAGCCGTAGTCAATGAACAACAACATCATCTAAGTGTTATTATTGTCTAAGTGGATTAGTGTCGAGTGTAGAGCCAGAAAGATTGCACCCCTGTTAATGTATTGCAGTGGGCAAATTATAAGTGTCCATCATCTTAGAAAGATAGGAGTTGAAATGCACCATAATTAATCTCATAGTATCACTTGTATCAGATGTTTGAGACACTTGTCAGAAGTTATTAAAGCACATCGCCCTACGCTTCTGGTATTACTGATGCACTTTTAGAGCAGGAGGGAACCATGGACCTTAGTAATGAGAGGTTGCAGATTTCCACAAAAACTCGAGTCAGCTGGTCCGCACAAGTTTTATGAACTTGGCCAGATACACCATCAGATCCAGATGCTTTCCCAAGAACCGGTGCAAGCACATGCTGGTCTCTAAACTTAATATGCTGGAATCAGTTTCAAGCAATTGCAGTGAACATAGACCATAGAACAATAGAACATAGAGCAGCACAGGAACAGGCCCTTCAGTCTACCATGTTTGTGCTGAACATACTACTAAGTTAAATTAATCTCCTCTGCCTGCACTTGAATCAAATCCCTCCGTTCCCTGCTTGTTCGCGTTCTTATCTAAAACCCTAGTGAATGTCACTGGCGGATCTGCCTCCACGTCCATTTCTGGCAGTGTGCTCCAGGCACCCACAACTCTGGGTTAAAATCTTGCACTGCACATCTCCTTTTCACCTTAAACCTATGCCCTTTATTCCTTGATATTTCCACACTGTGAAAAATGTTCTGACTGCCTACCCGATCAATGCCCTTCATAATTTATTTGTGATTCAATGAGTTGAAACATGACCTGGATGAGATTAGATAGAATGGTAAGAGGCCTCTGTATCTAGACTGTTGATCATTTTAATGTTCCACATTAAAAAGTAAGGCTGTAAAAAACTAAAGACAAGACAGTCCCAGGATATATAGTTAATAAATACTTTTAAAACAGATCATTTCAACCACCTTAACCACAGCTCATGGGACTGATCTGATTGGATTAGTAGTAAGATTATAAATTAATTATGTTCTTGCTATCTAAATGGAATATTTATTGTATTCCACAGTGAACCATTGCTCACTGTATTTCAAAAAAATTGCTGTCATTTTCATGACAATAATATTGATTCATTTTATGATATTTTACAGTCCTGGAACGTAAATCCCTTTGCAATGTGAAAAACACTATTTTGTTTTTGTTGGTATTTTTACAGATTC
This sequence comes from Amblyraja radiata, assembly GCF_010909765.2. Lineage (NCBI taxonomy): Eukaryota > Metazoa > Chordata > Chondrichthyes > Rajiformes > Rajidae > Amblyraja > Amblyraja radiata. The sequence continues at coordinate 137,594,309 of NC_045956.1, forward strand.
CATATAACTTCCATTTCTCTAAATGTACAATTTAAGATCTTGCAGCTGATGTAACGATTACAATACATTAACTTCAGAGTGAAACATACTGTAAACTGGTTGTTCAATAGCAAACATACTTTTAATCAGAGCAAGGGTTTCAATCTATGTCCAGGGAATAACAGTCAGAATAAAACCACATTACTAAAATGAGAAAAGCATTTGAAATATGCTTGGCTTGTTTTACTGGTGACTTGAGAGGGACTGGGGAAAGGATGGTAGCAATATGTACAGCTTTATGGTATGAAGACAGTAAGATGTAGGGTAAGGTGGTATCAGTGGGCCAGTAGAAGAATGCTTGATGGAACGATAAAGTACTTGATCAATGGAAGCCATTAATGGCATTTGCTGTTCTTAATAATCTAATATGGAATTATTCTGAGTGCCATAACACATTTCTTCATTTGTTACAATATTTGTTCTAAGTGAAATCCTTTACACTGCATAATGATAATATAATAAAGTGCTGGAGGGTCAGGCAGCAAATGTGGAAGGAAATGGGTTCTCCAGCATTTTTGGAGGTTGTTTAATTCCTTAGCTATGTCCTCATTTTCCATTGTAAGTTCTGCCATCAATGGAAGGGATCCACATTTTCCCTCACTAGTCTTTTCCGTTTTTCATTCTTATGGAAGGCTATAGATTATTTTTATATTTCTCCCCAAACTACCTGATGTCATACATTTTAAGGCAGTTTCCCAGTGCAATCCAGGCAATTTACCCCTCAGACCATATTTTTATTGCAATTTTCTAATATATTTTAGGAAACATAAAAAACTACACATGGTAGAATCTTGAGTAAAACCCAAATGCTGGTAGAACTGAAAAAGGGTCCCGTCTGAAGAATGGTTCCAACACAAAATGTCATCTGTCCATTTCCTTCCACAAACCTGTTGCGTTCCTGCAGCAGTATATATTTTTTGTCTTAAACATTTTTAAATTTACAATTTTTATCTTTTTGATTGCTCTCAGACAGCTTAAAGATTTTCTTTGGCTTTGATGTTTGTCTATGTTCGCCATTGCAAATGTACCTTTGTACTTAGTGGGAGATGGAAATCCTTACCATGAAGTACTTCCATTAAGATTTTTGTTGAAAGATTCTTCACCTAAGAAGCTTTTCAATATTAGAAAACAAGATATTCTACAAAAATCAATTTTATGGAGATACTCTTGTCATAAAATAAATCATTTTCCTATGCACTTTATAGAATTGCATGGTTAAAATTGTAAGATTCTACATTTTGCTGAAAGTGAGTATGGATTGGAAACAGAATCTGTAAAAGTGACTTCTCTAATTTCAGGTAGTCCCTACTTTCTCCTCCCCTTCTCAGCTCTCCCTCAGCCCATTGGCTCCACCTTTTCCTTTCAGTGTAGAGAAGTGCAGATAAATTTTACGAGAATGGTGCCGGGACTCAAGGGCCTGAGTTATAGGGGAAGTTTGGGCAGGCTTGCACACTATTTATTGGAGAGCAGGAGGCTGACTGATCTTATAGAGGTGTATCTTACAGAGGTGTTTGAGGGGATTAGATAGGGGAAATGCACAGAATTGTTTACCCCGGGTAAAGAAATCAAGGACCAGAGAGCTTAGTTTTAAAATGAGAGGGGAAAGATTCTATGACTCTACCAGCTGTGCCACTGAAATGGATCATCATTCAGACAGAAAGTGGCCGTTCTGCTTAGTATGCCAATGCCCTTCCTTTGAACAAGCTATCAGTACAGCCCACACTGCAGTCCTTTGTCTGTACCCTGTAATTTACTTGCTGAAAGATAGAAGTGTAGATTGGCAATTTTTCTCATAACAAGCTCTTCACGCTCTGCTTTGATACTGAGAGGGGATGGTGGCAGGAAAGAGGAGAAAGAGAGACAATCAAAAAGCAAGCTGTTTATTTGCCTTATGGAAATTGATGCAGGGAAATGCATTAGGAAAACAAATTGCTAGCCTGACTTTTATCCTACTATTTCACACATGGGTGGAAAAGGTGTGAGTAGATGGTATTAAAATTAAGGGGTGAGAAAGATGATTGCTGTTTGTTATTTAAATAATTTATCTATTGAAATAAAATTTACCTCCAAAATATTCTTTAATTTAATATGAATTTGATAATTCCTTCATATTCTACATTATTACCTGGGGGATAATATTTTGTTTACTTTAGAGAAACAGCGCGGATACAGGTTCACCGAGTCCACACTGACTAACGATCCGCGCACACTAACACTATCCTACACACTCTATGGACAATTTATAATTTTACCAAACCAATTAACCTACAACAAGCTCGAACCTGGGTACCTACAAGCTTGTACATCTTTGGAGTGTGGGAGGAAACCGGAGTGCCTGGAGAAAACCCACACAGGTCACAGGAAGAACGTACAAACTCTGTACAGACAAGTACCCGTAGTCAGTATCGAACCTGGGTCCCTACGCCACCGTGCCGCCCTAACAATGTTGTCATTATTTATATCTCAAGTTTCATACCCTCCTTGAATCTCCTTTTGTTGTGATAGTAAGGAATTTCTACCTGAGCAGTTTAAGCATTTAATGGTGCGGGATATTAATTGATCCATTGAACTATCTCATCCATTGATTTGCTGCTTTCGGTGTTTTCCAATACAAATTGCTTGTGAAGGGTGAATGCCTGTGGGACTGTGCTTCCAAAATGACAGCTGTGTGCTGCTTTCCTGTGCAAATGACAATCTTTGACACCAATAGTTCTGAACAAGCCTCCAGGAAGACGATTTATAAAAGGGCATTGACCTGCTGTAGTTGGTGGAGTCTAGGTCATGCAAATCATATTATTATGATATTGACATTGACTCACTCATTTTTAAATGATGTGCAACTTGGCCATGATCAAATGTTGAGATTAAAATACTAATGCTGGAATCTGCATTAACCCACTCTGTCTCCAACAGGGTCACAGGAGGTTAGAGCCACAGGGAGCAAAGGATGTTTTTAGATTTAGATTCAAGAGATAATTTCACATTGCAATGTATGGTTCGCTGAAACATCTAAGCATGTTTAACTTTTCAGTTTTAGTGAGCAAGCATTTGTAGTCTTGTAGGGGAAATCAAGAAACTGAGGGCATAAATTTAAGATGTGAGGGGAAAGATTTAATAGGAAACTGAGGGGCAACTTTTTCACATCGGTGGATATATGGAATGAACTGCCATGGGGAGGTAGTGGATGCAGGTACAATAACATCATTTAAAATACATTAGGACAGGTACATGGATAGGAAAGGGTTGCGGGCCAAATGTGAGCAAATGGGAATAGTGCAGATGGGGCATCTTGGTTGGCATGGATGAGTTAGGCTAAATGGCCTTTTTTCGGTGTTGTATGATTTGATGACAGATGGGCTAATTTCAAGTAACAAGGAGGAACTTGTAAATATCCCAACCATAGAGTATTAGAGAATCTTCTGTGGCTAGAGGCTTGTTCAGAACTATTGGTGTCAAAGATTGTCATTTGCACAGGAATTTGCACAGCACAGTCCCACAGGCATTCACCCTTCACAAGCAATTTGTATTGGAAAACATAGAGAGCAGCAAATCAATGGATGAGATAGTTCAATGGATCAATGAATATCCTGTAGAAATTTCTGGGATCCGATGGGCAGCACCATAGGAATTTAAAGGAAGTGGTTACAGATATGGAGGACTCATTGGTTAAAATATTTCAAAACTTGCTAAATTCTAGGAGGGAACTGAAAATTGGGAAAAGTCTATGTGACTCCTTTGCTCAATTGGCTGAAGAACTACAGGGTATTTAGTTTCATATTGGGATGCGAAATTGCAACCTTCATGCCCTGTTTCGATGAATGCACTCAACCTGGCGTGCACAATCAAATAAGATCAAATAGAACAAGTTGCCCAACTTTATGCTGTGCACGCCATACGCAAAAAGAAGAAGTTTAATATTTTTGTTGGCAAAAATCTAGGGTCAATAATCAAAAGGGAAATTGAAAAACACTTAGGAAAGCTGAGTATAATCAAACATAGTCAACAACAGTTCTATAAGATGTAAACGATGTTTCACAAATTTGCTCGAATGTTTGCAGTTGTCACGACGAGAGTTGATAAACCTGTAGATGTAGTGTATTTAAATTTCCAAAGATATTCTTTTGAACAAGTCCATCAACTCTATCCTGATTGTCCTTCCATCCATATACACAAGGAACTGCAAATGTTGGAATTTTGAGCAAAACACTAAGTGCTGGAGGAATGCAATGGGTCATGCAGCATCTCTGTAGGGAAATGAGGAGACAACTTTTTGGGTTGGGACCCTTCTTCCGACTGATTGATATGGGGTGATTTAATGTAGTCAATTAACCGGTCAAGCTACATATCATTGAAATGTGGGCGGAAAAAAGAAAACAGGGAAAACCCACATGGTCACAGGGAAAACATGCATACCTCACGGAGACAGAACTGGCGGTCACTGCCCCCCCCCCCCCCCCCCAACTTCCCGTCTCCCCCCCGGCCAGTGATGTGATAGACGTGGGGGTCTGGACCAATTGCTGACCTTTGTCGATGACTGACAAGGTGTTGGACCAATTCCGTCCCCAGAGACGTCATGTCCGTTCGGCGGCTTTTCGACGTCATGTCCGTACTGCGTATTTTTTCGGCGTGGTGTCCATTCGGCTTTGTATCCTTTCGGCGTGATGTACTTTCGGTATCTTGGCTTCCACTTCTTGGCTTCGGCTTCTCGTCCTTCGACGTCCCATCCGGATACTGTTTCTGTGATGTATTATTCTATGTTCTACTGTTCAGATTAGGGCTTATCTGCTAAAGTGCTCCCATCGCAAATATGTATTTCGACTGAACCATTTGTCCACACCCAACATTTGAAGTAAGCAATGCAATTGCACCTATTGTAACAATGAAATTGCATTTAATCACCTGCTGTTATCATTGTACTTTAAAGGTATAAAAATTCAGTGTACTCTGAGTTCAGGAAGATTGTTCCACAAGGACCCTGTGTGGCTGCTGATGTTGTTTCATGTATATCTCTGCTCCCCCCATGGCTCTTTTAAAGACAGAGCAGGCAAGATTGTTGCCCTTGACAACATCACTCGCATCTAAATGAGCAGATAAATAAATGCAAGTGTGTTTTATCAGTGTTTCGGGGCCAAGGAAAAAGTGTTCATGTCGCGGCCCAGTTTCCAACAATCTTTCCACCACTACGCACAAGAAGCACAAGAAGCGCAAGACCCCATTGAATGCAGATGCCGAGAAGTGTGTTCAGCTCTGGCTGAACAATCTCTAATCTTATGATGTGAACTCGCTAAGAAGAAGTTCAGTGCATCCACTTCTTCAGGGACTGTAGTCTACAGGCACTTTCCAGCACAGGGTAGGAAAAGGCTGCAAGGCGGGCCTGAATTTCAGATTATAATTTACAACCACATGGCATTAGTTATCACCCAGAGCAGAATCCAGGTCTGCACATTGGAATATAAATGCACCCCTTTAATTACCTCATATAAATTAATTGTTTCTGTGATTTAATGTACGTCCTTCGCGTGTGGTTGCAGTTGAACACAGTTTTTCTCTAGCAGATCCTTGAATAGAATCTACTTAGCATTTCTCAGGTGATCTTTGTCAATAATTCACACAATGGAATAACAATGATAATGCCTCTTGCACTGCAGAATCCTTGGTTTGCACTGACAGGAGCAGTGGGATTGTAAACTCAGTAATCACTGCTCTGATACTGTCTGAAGGCAGGCGAACGTGAAAAATAAAAGGAAATGTATTTGGTCTTCATGGCCTAAAGACATTCTTGATTGTTTTAAAACTAAGGATTGTCTTAAATTTCAGTTAAAAAACTGGTGGCAGAGTGGTGCAGCAGTAGAGCTGCTGCCTTATAGTGCCAGATCCTGACAGACGGGAGTAGTTACATTCTCCCTGTGATCACCTGGGTTTTTTCCGGGTGCTCCGGTTTCTAATCTTACGATGTGGACTCGCTAAGATGAAGTTCAGTGCTTCCACTTCTTCAAGAACTGTAATCTACAAGCACTTTCCAGCACAGGATAGGAGAAGGCAGCAAGGTGAGCCCGAATTTCAGATTATAATTTACAACCACATGGCATTAGTTATCACCCAAAGAACGTACAAACTCCACGCACCTGTAGTCAGGATCGAACCCGGGTCTCCGGTGCTGCAAGCGCTGCAAGGCAACAATTCTACCGCTGCGCCACAGTGTCGCCCTTGTGTCACCCTCAGTTCTCATGACTGCCCCTCTCCCAGTCCCTCTATCATCCACAATTCAACTACCAACCCACTGATATGTTGGCCCCATTACAAACTGCTGGCCAATGATTCAGGAAGGGTCCTGATCCATACCCAGTTTTTTCTTCTGAGCCACCCATGTTTGAAATTGCCAATTTTGAATTTCTTCTCCTTCTGCAGTCCATATATCTCCCAACTATTTTATCTTATGCCCTATCTTATGGGCTCTTAAAGATAGCGGAGTCAGGGGATATGGCGAGAAGGCAGTAACAGGGTTCTGGGGATGATCAGACATGATCACACTGAATGGTGGTGCTGGCTCGAAGGGCTGAATGGCCTACTGCTGCACCTATTGTCTATTGTCTATTGCCCTTCTATTGCCCTTCTATCTTCTCCGTGGATTAGCACCTTGTCGTGGTGGAGAAGCTTGTGTGGTCCTGAGAGGGATGCCATCTGGAGCTATGCTTCTGGTAGGGCCACCCATGGTGGTAAGGTTGAGGGGGAGGTCTCTGACAAAGAGCAGTCCAACCCAGACCTCAACGGTGGAACAGGCGGAGGATGATGGCTGACTTTAGTGGAGCGTCACAACGGCTGGGAAGGCGGATGAAGGCTGCAGCAGAAAAGGGTCTCCTGTCATCTTGGACTCCATGCTACTGGATCCTGACCCAGATCTGTCAAGGACCATGTGCTGGCTGTCTGTGCACCAGTCTCCCCACATTAACCAAAGTCCCGCACAGGCGTCTTCCATGAGAGGACAGTCATACTCGTTTCGAGTGACCACCGATGAATGCCCTTCTTTTCTCCCACGTTCCTCTAGAGTTAGAAGAAAGGCCATTTGTCCAGCAAGACCATATTGTTTATTGCAAGAGCAATCCAGCTACTCCCATTTAAGAAGTGGACTAGGACCAGCTGTTTGGAGGCAAGTTTAAATCCAAGAAATGGGAACCTATCAAGAATGAAATAATGAGAGTTTAGCAAGAAGATACTGTATAATGATGCAAGTCATGGCCAACAACTCCTAGATGTCAATGGATATAGAGGACTGGATAAAGAAAGAAGGTATCTTTGCGGCTGGTATAAAATGCAGTAAAGGCCGGACAGACTTAAAGACATGTAGGGATGGTATGATTAGAATTAGTAATGAGGGGATTTAGAGAGAACATGCCCGATGTGCAAAGATTAATCACTTTACAAGGACATTAAGGTAAGAGGGTAAACCAGGAATCAGTACAGCTGATTGAGGAGCGAAGTGGGAATATGTGCATGGAAGGACACATTGTGCTGGACGTTTCAGGTGTACACCCTTCCTCAGACTGATTGTGAGGGGGGAAGAAAGCTGGAAAAGGGGAGAGGCAGGAGAAAGTGTGGCAGGAGGTAATAGGTCAACAAAGGCAAGGGGGGGGGGGTGTGATATAATAATAACCATATAACCATATAACAATTACAGCATGGAAACAGGCCATCTCGACCCTTCTAGTCCGTGCCGAACACATAATCTCTCCTAGTCCCATATACCTGCGCTCAGACCATAACCCTCCATTCCTTTCCCATCCATATAACTATCCAATTTATTTTTAAATGATAAAAACGAACCTGCCTCCACCACCTTCACTGGAAGCTCATTCCACACAACTACCACTCTCTGAGTAAAGAAGTTCCCCCTCATGTTACCCCTAAACTTCAGTCCCTTAATTCTCAAGTCATGTCCCCTTGTTTGAATCTTCCCTAGTCTCAGTGGGAAAAGCTTTTCCACGTCAACTCTGTCTATCCCTCTCATCATTTAAAAAACCTCTATCAAGTCCCCCCTTAACCTTCTGCGCTCCAAAGAATAAACCCCTAACTTGTTCAACCTTTCTCTGTAACTTAGTTGCTGAAACCCAGGCAACATTCTAGTAAATCTCCTCTGTACTCTCTCTATTTTGTTGACATCCTTCCTATAATTAGGCGACCAAAATTGTACACCATACTCCAGAATTGGCCTCACCAATGCCTTGTACAATTTTAACATTACATCCCAACTTCTATACTCAATGCTCTGATTTATAAAGGCCAGCACACCAAAAGCTTTCTTTACCACCCTATCTACATGAGATTCCACTTTCAGGGAACTGTGCACAGTTATTCCCAGATCTCTCTGTTCACCTACATTCTTCAATTCCCTACCATTTATCATGTACGTCCTATTTTGATTTGTCCTGCCAAGATGTAGCACCTCACACTAATCAGCATTAAACTCCATCTGCCATCTTTCAGCCCACTCTTCCAACTGGCATAAATCTCTCTGTAGACTTTGAAACTCTACTTCATTACCCGCAACCCCACCTATCTTAGTATCATCTGCATACTTACTAATCCAATTTACCACACCATCGTCCAGATCATTGATGTACATGACAAACAACAGTGGACCCAACACAGATCCCCGTGGCACCCCACTCGTCACTGGCCTCCAACCTGACAAACAACCATCCACCATTACTCTCTGGCATCTCCCATTCAGCCACTGTTGAATCCATCTTGCTACTCCACCATTAATACCCAACCATTGAACCTTCTTAACCAACCTTCCATGAGGAACCTTGTCAAAGGCCTTACTGAAGTCCATATACACAACATCCACTGCTTTACCCTCATCAATTTCCCGAGTAACATCTTCAAAATATTCAAGAAGATTAGTTAAACATGACCTTCCAGGCACAAATCCATGTTGACTGTTCCTAATCAGACCCTGTTTATCCAGATGCTTATATATATTATCTCTAAGTATTCTTTCCATTAATTTGCCCACCACTGACGTCAAACTAACAGGTCTATAATTGCTAGGTTTACTCTTAGACCCCTTTTTAAACAATGGAACAACATGCGCAGTACGCCAATCCTCCGGCACTATTCCCGTTTCTAATGACATTTGAAATATTTCTGCCATAGCCCCTGCTATTTCTACACTAACTTCCCTCAATGTCCTAGGGAATATCCTGTCCGGACCTGGAGACTTATCCACTTTTATATTTCTCAAAAGTGTCAGTACTTCCTCTTCTTTGATCCTCATAGTTTCCATAGCTACTCTACTTGTTTCCCTTACCTCACATAATTCACATGATAGTCAGATGACCTGTACAGATAAGAACAGAATGAATGAGACAGGTTTGAAGAGTTGTGGATTGTGAAAACAGAGGGAGAAAAGTGGCAGGGGGGGGAAAGGACGAGAAAAATTGTTTGTTTTTTTTTGTTTTTTTTCCCGTAAATGTTTTTTATTAGATTTTCAAACAAATGTACAATTTACAAGGGAAGGTAGAAAGCTCAAACAATTTAAAAAACACTTAAACAAAATTATCAAATTAAAATATTAACATTTTTATCTATAATATATTCAACCTCCTATGGTGACCAGCATTCACAGAAGGCCTCCACAGTCCCCATGGACACCGCTTGTTCCCTTTCTAGGGACACGCGGGCATGGACGTAACCCCGGAAAAGGGGTAGGCAGCCGACCGCTGTGCGGCCATCCACTGCCCACTGCCTGGACCCGCGAATGGCCATCTTGGCCAGGCCCAGGAGCAGACCGACAGGGAGACCCCCTCCTCCCTCCCGACCCTCCCCCCTCTGTACCGGGTGCCCATAAATTAATAGCGTTGGACTAAAATGTAGCCAAAACTTGAGGAGCAGCCCTTTCAGATACTCGAACAGTGGCTGCAACCTCTCACACTCTATGTACGTCCAGGTTGAGCACAGGGGAGGGAAGGGAAGGGGCAGGAGAATTCAATGTTCATACCTGTCTGAATGTTTGAATGTTCATCAATGTCTGAAGAAGGGTCTCGACCCAAAACATCACCAATTCCTTCTCTCTAGAGATGCTTCCTATCCCCGCTGAGTTACTCCAGCATTTTGTGTCTGTCATAGAAACATAGAAAATAGGTGCAGGAGGAGGCCATTTGGCCCTTCGAGCCAGCACTGCCATTCACTGTAATCATGGCTGATCATCCACCATCAGTAACCCATGCCTGCCTTCTCCCCATACCCCTTGATTCCACTAGCCCCAAGATCTCTATCTAAATATTTTTAATTCATCCAGTGAATTGGCCTCCACTGCCTTCCGTGGCAGAAAATTCCACAAATTCACAACTCTCTGGGTGAAAAAGTTTTTTCTCATCTCAGTTTTAAATGGCCTCCTCTCTATTCTTAGACTGTGCCCCCCTGGTTCAGGTCTCCCCCAACATTGGGAACATTTTTCCTGCATCTAGCTTCTTGTCCAGTCCTTTTTTAATTTTATATGTTTCTATAAGATCCCCTCTCATTCTTCTTTTGGCCAGTTTCATATGTGCTGTGTGAATAATTAGTGATAGTTTAGTTACTTGTTCAAAGTTGTAAAACGTGAACAAATACTTATGGGTCTGGCCCACTTACGCAACTTATTAGGCAACTGCAGGAGACTATGAGGTCGCCACAATGTTGCCACATGTTCGCTGGAGGTTGCCGGGGAGTTCCCTTCATGGTCGTGAGGAGTTCCCACATTCTGGGAACTAGCCGCGGCTTCATTCTGGTCACCGATAATTTTCAACATGTTGAAAAATTAGCGGCGCCAGAACTTTGACGGCATGGAGAGTAGCAAGAATTCTTGTGTTGTATGTGCAGTGGTAATGGGTCGCCTGGAGGTCGTATGTTGTCGTAAGTTCTCATAGGTTGTCGTCGGTGCTGACCGGTGAATTTTATTGGGTCATTGGGAAAAAAACCTCAAATAATAGTTTTCAGAACCAAGGATAACCGACCAGTAATGTTAATAATAATTATAATAATAATAAAAAAATTTGTGGGCGCCTTTCAAAAGTCTCAAAGAAACCTTACAGAATTTAACAAGAGTAAAAAAACATATAATCGGAATAAAATAAATAATAAAGACATCACCAATACACAATTTAAAGACAGAATTCGATCCAAAGACAAAAAATCAAAAACACAATGTGAAGAGAGAGCAGCGGCAGCCAAACCGCGCCAGCGTACACTCTCCCTTCCGACAGCCATCTTGGACACAAACTAAAATATTCACTTACACACAAAAATCATCTCTGGCTTCTTAAAAGCTGTCTCCACTCCTTCTCCCCACCCCATCTCCTCCTCTCCCCCCACATACTTTTAAAGGACTTAAGTGACCCTTCCCATACACTGTGCTTTCACCGTCTTAATTACAGCGCCAACCTTCCTGTTCATCGCGGTGTGTGTCTGTATCACATTGGCTTTGCACCGTGTGAATTTCACTCAGACAGCGCTCCTCCCACTTGCCCTGTCCCTCGCCTTCATAACTGGCTGGTGAAGGAAGCGATGTGTGTATGTGTGTGTATGTGTGTGTTGCATTCTGACAGTCGCCGTTCCAGTCGCTGATTTTTCAGTGACTTGCTACAACTTGACAGTCGCCGGCAGTCGCCTGAAAATCATCTAAGTGGGACAGGACCATTAGTGTGGAACTTTTAGTGGAGAACTTGAATGATATTGAATGAATCGTCTTTAAGTGAAAATATAACATAATTAGCTGGGTGATCAGCACCCATCATGCAAGGTGATTGCATGAGTGGATTTGCCATCATATAGAGACTGACAAGTTAAAGAGTCCTTAATCCATTTAACTTCCTTGGTTATTAGTTATACAGTCGACCATTAACTTGTAAGCATCCATTCAATCAGGACAGGTCTGGAGGGATACGGACCAAACAAGAGCAGATGGGGGTACACAAAATTGCTGGGGAAACTCAGCGGGTGCAGCAGCATCTATGGAGCGAAGGAAATAGGCGACGTTTCGGGCCGAAACCCTTCTTCAGACTGATGGGGGGTGGGAGAAAGAAGGAAAAGGGGAGGAGGGGGAGGAGCCCGAGGGCGGGCGGATGGGAGGGTGGGAGGAGACAGCTAGAGGGTTAAGGAAGGGGAGGAGACAGCAAGGGCTAGCAAAATTGGGAGAATTCAATGTTAATGCCATAAGGACGCAAGGTCCCGAGACGGAATATGAGGTGCTGTTCCTCCAATTTCCGCTGTTGCTCACTCTGGCAATGGAGGAGACCCAGGACAGAGAGGTCGGATTGGGAATGGGAGGGGGAGTTGAAGTGCTGAGCCACCGGGAGTTCAGGTAGGTTTTTGCGGACTGAGCGGAGGTGTTCGGCGAAACGATCGCCCAACCTACGCTTGGTCTCCCCGATGTAAATCAGCTGACATCTAGAGCAGCGGATGCAGTAGATGAGGTTGGAGGAGATACAGGTGAACCTTTGTCGCACCTGGAACGACTGCTTGGGTCCTTGAATGGAGTCGAGGGGGGAGGTGAAGGGACAGGTGTTGCATTTCTTGCGGTTGCAACGGAAAGTGCCCGGGGAGGGGGTGGTGCGGGGGGAAGGGAAGAATTGACGAGGGAGTTGCGGAGGGAGCGGTCTTTGCGGAAGGCAGACATGGGGGGAGATGGGAAGATGTGGCGAGTGGTGGGGTCACGTTGGAGGTGGCGGAAATGGCGGAGGATTATGTGTTGTATTTGGCGGCTAGTGGAACGGGGATTCCCCTCCGCCACCATAGATGAGGCTCACACCAGGGTCTCATCCATACCCCATAACACTGCTCTCTCTCCCCATCCCCGCACTCGCAACAAGGGCAGATGGGAAGATGTGGCGAGTCCCAATGGCGATGTCCCAATTTTGCTAGCCCTTGCTGTCTCCTCCCCTTCCTTAACCCTCTAGCTGTCTCCTCCCACCCTCCCATCCGCCCGCCCTCGGGCTCCTCCCCCTCCTCCCCTTTTCCTTCTTTCTCCCACCCCCCATCAGTCTGAAAAAGGGTTTTGGCCCGAAACATCGCCTATTTCCTTCGCTCCATAGATGCTGCTGCACCCGCTGAGTTTCCCCAGCAATTTTGTGTACCTTCGATATTCCAGCATCTGCAGTTCCCTTTTGAACAAGAGCAGATGGGACTACTGTAGCTGGGACATGTTGGCCGGTGTGGGCAAATTGGGCCAAAGGGCCAGTTTCCAAAGGCTAGTGCTTCATAGGTAGTATATCCATAGTATTAATTATTTATTATAAAATATGAAGAGCATAGGAATACGTATCTTTACCTCTTTGTAGGGTCAATTGATTTGAAAAACAGATAAATCATCAGGCGGGTACGAGCTAAACTTACCTTTAAGTGAAAATCAAGCATCCAGGAGATGCTAAAAATCTGAAGTAAAAACAGAAAATGCTAGAAACACTTAACAGGTCAAGCAGCATCGGTAACATTTCAGGTTAATTACACTTTCTGAGAACAGAACTCTTTCTATAGATGCGGCCTACTGCTTTAATTTTTTTTAAATTAAGTGTCTGGTTTGTTGCAGCATTTTTTACACTTTTGCAGTCATGCAGGATTTTGTGCCTTGCATTCAAAATTCATGAAAGAAAAACCAAAAATAAAAGATGAAAGCTTTGAAACCAAATACTGGAAAACTTACTGAGAAAATATAATTGAAATAATTTGAGAAGCATCATACAAATATGAATAAATTACAATCCTCTGAAATTGTGGGTGGTGGAAAAAATATGACAATGTCTGGGATATGTACACATGAGCAGCAAATATTTTCTGCTCTTCTACCCAAGCAAAATCTGCACTGGGCCTCACTATGACAATGGAGGAGACACAGGACAGAAAGGTCAGATTGGGAATGGGAGGCAGAGTTAAAGTGGTGAGCAACCGGGAGATCAGAAAGGTTAAGATGGACTGCGAGGTGGTGTTCAGCAAAACAATCACCGAGCCTGCGCTTGGTCTCGCCGATGTACAGAAGTTGACACCTGTAACAGGGGATACAGTAGATGAGGTTGGTGGAGGTGCAAGTGAACTTCTGCCTCACATGAAAAGAATGTCGGGGTCCTTGGATGGAGTCGAGGGGGGAGGTAAAGGGACAGGTGTTGCATCTCCTGCGGTTGCAGGGGAAAATACCTGGGGAGGGGGTGTTTGGGTGGGAAAGGACGAGTTGACCAGGGAGTTGCGGAGGTAACGGTCTCTGCGGAAAGCAGAAAGGGGTGGAGATGGAAAGATGTGGCTAGTAGTGGGATCCCGTTGGAGGTGGCAAAGGTGTTGGAGGATTATATGCTGTATGCGATGGCTGATGGGGTGGAAGGTGAGGACAAGAGGGACTCTGTCCTTGTTGCGAATTGGAGGGAGGGGGAAGCAAGAGTGGAGCTGTGGGATATCGAGTAGACCCCAGCGAAAGCCTCATCTATAATGGATGAGGGGAAACCCCGTTTCCTAAGAATGAGGACATCTCCAATGATCTAGTTTGGAAAACCTCATCCTGGGCGCAGATGCAGTGTAGACGGAGGAATTGGGAGTAGGGGATAGAGTCTTTACAGGAAGCAGGGTGTGAAGAGGTGTAGTCTAGATAGCTATGGGAGTCAGTAGGTTTGCAGTGAATGTTGGTCAATAGTCTGTGTCTTGAGATGGAGACGTTGAGACGTTACACTAGCAGGGATGACAGTGGAACAAAAATGGCAGGTGATTCTAGGAATAATACAGAAGGTGCAGGATCAGTTCATTCCTCGGAGGAAGAAAGATTGCAAGGGGAGAAAGGGACGACCATGGCTGGCAATGGACGTCAGGGACAGTATAAAAATAAAAGCGAAGAAGCACAACGTAGCAAAGATGAGCGGGAAGCAAGAGGATTGGGTAATGTTTAAAGAACAGCAGAAGATAACCAAATAGACAATACGGGGAGAAAAAATGAGGTACGAAGGTAAGCTAGCCAAGAATTTAAAGCAGGATAGTAAAAGCTTCTTTAGGTATGTGAAGAGGAAAACATTAGTTAAGACCAAAGTTGGACCCTTGAAGACTGAAAAAGGTGAATTTATTATGGGGAACAAGGAAATGGCAGATGAGTTGAACTGTTACTTTGGATCTGTCTTCACTAAGGGGACACAAACAATCTTCCTGATATAGTAGTGGCCAGAGGATCTGGGGTGACAGAGGAACTGAAGGAAATCCACATTATGCAGGAAATGGTGTTGGATAGACTGATGGGACTGAAGGCTGATAAATCCCCAGGGCCTGATGGTCTGCATCCCAGGGTACTTAAGGAAGTGGCTCTAGAAATCGTGGATGCATTGGTGATAATTTTCCAATGTTCTATAGACTCAGGATCAGTTCCTGTCGATTGGAGGGTAGCTAACGTTATCCCACTTTTTAAGAAAGGCGGGAGAGAACAGGGAATTATAGACCAGTTAGCCTGACATCGGTGGTGGGGAAGATGCTGGAGTCAATTATAAAAGATGAGAAAGCCGCACATTTGTATAGCAGTAACAGGATCGGTCCGAGTCAGCATGGAATTAGAAAGGGGAAATCATGCTTGACTAATCTCCTGGAATTTTTTGAAGATGTCTCGGAAAATGGACAAGGGAGAGCCAGTTGATGTAGTGTACCTGGACTTTCAGAAAGCATTTGATAAGGTCCCACATAGGAGATTAGTGGGCAAAATTAGGGCACATGGTATTGGGGGTAGAGTGCTGACATGGATAGAAAAGTGGTTGGCAGACAGGAAACAAAGAGTAGGGATTAACGGGTCCCTTTCAGAATGGCAGGCAGTAACTAGTGGAGTACTGCAATGCTCGATGCTGGAACCGCAGCTGTTTACAATATACATCAATGATTTGGATGAAGGGATTCAAAGTAACATTAGCAAATTTGCAGATGACACAAAGTGGGTGGCAGTGTGAACTGTGAGGAGGATGCTATGAGAATGCAGGGTGATTTGGACAGGTTGGGGGAGTGGGCAGATGCATGGCAGATGAAGTAATGTGGATAAATGTGAGGTTATCCACTTTGGTAGGAAAAACTGGAAGGCAGATTACTATCTAAATGGCGTCAGGTTGGGAAAAGGGGAAGTACAACGGAATCTGGGGGTCCTTGTACATCAGTCTATGAAAGTAAGTATGCAGGTACAGCAGACAGTGAAGAAAGCGAATGGCATGTTGGTCTTTATAACAAGACGAATCGAATATAGGAGCAAAGAGGTCCTTCTGCAGTTGTACAGAGCCCTAGTGAGACCACACCTGGAGTATTGTGTGCAGTTTTGGTCCCCTAATTTAAGAAAGGAAATTTTTGCTATTGAGGGAGTGCAGCGTAGGTTTACAAGGTTAATTCCCGGGATGGCGGGACTGTCATATGCTGAGAGAATGGAGCAGCTGGGCTTGTACCCTTTGGAGTTTTGAAGGATGAGAGAGGATCTCATTGAAATATATAAGTTTGTGAAGGGTTTGGACACGCTAGAGGCAGGAAACATGTTCCCGATGTTGGGGGGGGGTCCAGAACCAGGGGCCACAGTTTAAGAATAAGGAGTAAGCCATTTAGAACGGAGATGAGGAAACACCTTTTCTCACAGAGAGTGGTGAGTCTGTGGAATTCTCTGCCTCAGAGGGGGGTGGAGGCAGGTTATCTGGATGCTTTCCAGAGAGAGCTAGACAGAGCTCTAAAAAATGGTGGAGTCAAGGGATATGGGGAGAAGGCAGGAACGGGGTACTGATTGGGGATGATCAGCCATGATCCCATTGAATGGCGGTGCTGACTGAAAGGGCCGAATGGCCTACTCCTGCACCTATTGTCTATTGTCTATTGTCTGAGATCCAGAAACGGTAGGGAGGTGTAGGAGATGGAGTGTTTGCTAGTGCTGTCGGGGAGGATTTAAACTAATGTGGCAGGGGGATGGGTGCAAGAGCAGATAGACAGAGGGGTGTAAAATGAGGGTAGAAGCAATAGGTAGCAAGGTGAAAAGTAAAAGTGGCAGGCAGACAAATCCAGGGCAAAAATCAAAAAGGGCCACTTTTCAACATAATTGTATAAGGGGTAAGAGTGTTGTAAAGACAAGCCTGAAGGCTTTGTATCATAATGCAAGGAGCATTCGTAATAAGGTGGATGAGTTGAATGTGCAGATAGTTATTAATGAATATGATATAGTTGGGATCACGGAGACATGGCTCCAGGGTGACCAAGGCTGGGAGCTGAACATCCAGGGATATTCAATATTCAGGAGGGATAGACAGAAAGGAAAAGGAGGCGGGGTAGCGTTGCTGGTTAGAGAGAAGATTAACGCAATAGAAAGGAAGTACATTAGCTTGGAGGATGTTGAATCGATATGGGTAGAGCTGCGAAACACTAAGGGGCAGAAAACGCTAGTGGGAGTGGTGTACCGGCCACCTAACAGTAGTAGTGGAGTTGGGGATGGCATCAAACAGGAAATTAGAAATGCGTGCAACAAAGGTAAAACAATTATAATGGATGATTTCAATCTACATATAGATTGGGTGAATCAAATTGGCAGGGGTGCTGAGGAAGAGGATTTCTTGGAATGTATGCGGGATAGTTTTCTAAACCAACATGTAGAAGAACCAACAAGAGAGCAGGCTATTCTAGACTGGGTATTGAGTAATGAGGAAGGGTTAGTTAGCAGTCTTGCTGTGTGTGGCCCCTTGGGCAAGAGTGACCATAATATGGTTGAGTTCTTCATTAGGATGGAGAGTGACATTGTTAATTCAGAAACAAGGGTCCTGAACTTAAAGAAAGGTGACTTTGAGGGTATGAGACGTGAATTGACCAAGATAGACTGGCAAATGATTCTTAAAGGGTTGACGGTGGATATGCAATGGAAGGCATTTAAAAACTGCATGGATGAACTACAACAAGTGTTCATCCCAGTTTGGCAAGAGAATAAATCAGGGAAGGTAGTGCATCCGTGGATAACAAGGGAATTCAGGGATAGTATCAAAACAAAAGATGAAGCATACAAATTAGCCAGAACAAGCAGCCTACCAGGGGACTGGGAGAAATTCAGTCCAGCAGAGGAGGACAAAAGGCTTAATTAGGAAAGGGAAAATAGATTATGAAAGAAAACTGGCAGGGAACATAAAAACTGACTGCAAAAGTTTTTATAGATATGTGAAGAGGAAAAGATGAGTAAAAACAAATGTAGGTCCCTTGCAGTCAGAAACAGGCGAATTGATCATGGGGAACAAGGACATGGCAGACCAATTGAATAACTACTTTGGTTCTGTCTTCACTAAGGAAGACATAAATAATCTGCCGGAAATAGCAAGGGACCGGGGGTTAAATGAGATGGAGGAACTGAGTGAAATCCAGGTTAGCCGGGAAGTGGTGTTAGGTAAATTGAATGGATTAAAGGCCGATAAATCCCCAGGGCCAGATAGGCTGCATCCCAGAGTGCTTAAGGATGTAGCCCCAGAAGTAGTGGATGCATTAGTGATAATTTTTCAAAACTCTTTAGATTCTGGAGTAGTTCCTGAGGACTGGAGGGTAGCTAATGTAACCCCACTTTTTAAAAAGGGAGGGAGAGAGAAAATGGGGAATTACAGACCAGTTAGTCTAACATCGGTGGTGGGGGAAATTTTGGAGTCAGTTATTAAAGATGGGATAGCAGCACATTTGGAAAGTAGTGAATTCATTGGACAAAGTCAGCATGGATTTACGAAAGATAAATCATGTCTGACGAATCTTATAGAATTTTTCGAGGATGTAACTAGTAGAGTGGATAAGGGAGAACCAGTGGATGTGTTATATCTGGACATTCAGAAGGCTTTCGACAAGGTCCCACATAAGAGATTAGTATACAAACTTAAAGCACATGGTATTGGGGGTTCAGTATTGATGTGGATAGAGAACTGGCTGGCAGACAGGAAGCAAAGACTAGGAGTAAACGGGTCCTTTTCAGAATGGCAGGCAGTGACTAGTGGGGTACCGCAAGGCTCAGTGCTGGGACCCCAGCTATTTACAATATATATTAATGATCTGGATGAGGGAATTGAATGCAACATCTCCAAGTTTGCGGATGACACGAAGCTGGGGGGCAGTGTTAGCTGTGAGGAGGATGCTAGGAGGCTGCAAGGTGACTTGGATAGGTTGGGTGAGTGGGCAAATGCATGGCAGATGCAGTATAATGTGGATAAATGTGAGGTTATCCACTTTGGTGGCAAAAACAGGAAAGTAGACTATTATCTGAATGGTGGCCGATTCGGAAAAGGGGAGATGCAACGAGACCTGGGTGTCATGGTACACCAGTCATTGAAAGTAGGAATGCAGGTGCAGCAGGCAGTGAAGAAAGCAAATGGTGTGCTAGCATTCATAGTAAAAGGATTTGAGTATAAGAGCAGGGAGGTTCTACTGCAGTTGTACAGGGTCTTGGTGAGACCACACCTGGAGCATTGCATACAGTTTTGGTCTCCTAATCTGAGGAAAGACATTCTTGCCATAGAGGGAGTACAGAGAAGGTTCACCGGACTGATTGCTGGGATGGCAGGACTTTCATATGAAGAAAGATTGGATAGACTCGGCTTGTACACGCTGGAATTCAGAAGATTGAGGGGGGATCTTATAGAAACTTACAAAATTCTTAAGGGGTTGGACAGGCTAGATGCAGGAAGATTATTCCCGATGTTGGGGAAGTCCAGAACTAGGGGTCACAGTTTAAGGATAAGAGGGAAGTCTTTTAGGACCGAGATGAGAAAATCATTTTTTACACAGAGAGTGGTGAATCTGTGGAATTCTCTGCCAGAGAAGGTAGTTGAGGCCAGTTCATTGGCTATATTTAAGAGGGAGTTAGATGTGGCCCTTGTGGCTAAAGGGATCAGGGGGTATGGAGAGAAGGCAGGGATGGGATACTGTTGGATGATCAGCCATGATCATATCGAATCATGGTGCAGGCTGGAAGGACCGAATGGCCTACTCCTGCACCTATTTTCTATGTTTCTATGTCTATGTTTCTATGGTCCAAGTGAATTTGAGTGCAGGATAAAAATTAGTCGTGACGTTGATGAAATCAGTGAGTTCTGCATGAGTGCAGGAGGCAACAACGATGCAGTCGTCAATGTAGCGGAGGTTGAGTTCGGGGATAGGGCCACTGTACACCTGGAACAGTGATTGTTCGATGTACCCTACAAAGAGGCAGGCATAGCTGGGGCCCATGCGATTGCCCATAGCCACCTCTTGGATTTGGAGGAAGTAGGAGGATTCGTAGGAGAAGTTGTTGAGGGTAAAGCGGAGGAGAATATGAGGCGGAGGAGAGTATTAGTAGACGGATATTGGCCGGTTCTGCGGTCAAGGAAAAAATGGAGGGCTTTAAGACCTTCCTGGTGGGGGATGGAGGTGTAGAGTGACTGGACATCCATGTTAAAGATGAGGGAGTGGGGGCCTGGAAAACGGAAATTCATTGAAGAGACGAAGAGCGTGTGAGGTGTCTTGGACATAGGTTGGGAGGGATTGGACCAGGGGGATAGGATGGAGTCGAGGTATGTGGAAATTAATTCGTTGGGGCATGAACAAGCAGAAACAATGGGTCTGCCAGGACAGTTCTGTTTGTGGATTTTGTGAAGAAGATAAAATTGGGCCGTGCGGGGCTGGGGAACGATAAGGTTGGAGGCTTTAGAGGGCAGAGAGTTGGAAGTAATCAAATCAGAAATTGTGTGATATATTAAGGTCTGGTGCTCGTCTGTGGGGTCATGGTCCAAGGATAAGTCGGGTGCACATTTTGCAGTTTTATAAGATGTTGGTGAGACCACTTTAGAATATTGTGCTCAGTTCTGGGCACTATGTTATAGGAAAGATATTGTCAAGCTTGAAAGGATTCAGAAAAGATTTACGAGGATGTTGCCAGGACTAGAGAGTGTGAGCTAAAGGGAGAGGTTGAGTAGGCTGGGTCTCTATTCCATGGAGCGCAGGAGGATGAGGGGTGATCTTATAGAGGTGTACAAAATCATGAGAGGAATAGATCAGGTAGATGCACAGATTCTCTTGCCCAGAGTAGGGGAATCGAGGACCAGTGTGACATAGGTTCAAGATGAAGGGGAAAAGATTGAATAAGAATCCGATGGGTAACTTTTTCTCACAAAAAGTGGCGGGTATATGAAACAAGCTGCCAGAGGATGTAGTTGAGGCTGGGACTAACCCATCGTTTAAGAAAAAGTTAGACAGGTACAAGGTTTGGAGGGATATGGACCAAGCGCAGGTAAGTGGGACTAGTGTAGCTGGGACATTGTTGGCTGGTTGGCTGAAGGGCCTGTTTCCACACTCTATCACTCTATGACTTTATGACTATGACTTTATTTAAGAGACCTACAGGGACATTTCTTTATTGAAGCATGGCTGCCTAAAACAGAAATTGGATGGCAAAGGTAAAATCTGGATCAACTTAAAAAAAAATGGGACAGCAAAACATACTAAAAATATTGAACATCACCAACAAAAACGAATTATTTGCATAATCTGTTCAATGCATTGAATGGACTTTTGGTATTAAGGTGAAAACCTATGGATTATTTAAAAGTATTTGTGTGGACTCCAAAGCCTTTCTAAATTAACTAATTCAGGTGACTTTTATTCCTCTGTATCTATGTTGTGCTCTCTCCATTCTCATCTATTATTTTGATCGGTTTGTAGTCTTTAACAAGGTAGAACTCTTCTGAAAGTCGTCTCCACTATCATGGTGCACAGTTGCACCGTCAGGGGCTCATGCTATGCTGTCCAACTATTCATCCCAACACCTTATAGTCTGCTCCTTTGCTCTACTGCCCGGTGCCCAAACTCCCACCAAATTCCTTTGACCCATTGCTACTCTCTTCATTGGCTCCCACGTAAGAAAAGTCTTGATTTAAAAATTTCTAGCCTAGTTTTCAAATCGCTCCGTATTTGAGTCTTCCTGCCTCTGACACCTCCAACCCTCCAATAAAAGTGGAAGAAATGCATATTCTTCAGGTTCGAGCATCCTGTTAATTTGATCGTTGATGTTTGTGCCTTCCGCTCTTAAGTTCAAGTTCAAGTTCAAGTGAGTTTATTGTCATGTGTCCCTGATAGGACAATGAAATTCTTGCTTTGCTTCAGCACAACAGAAAATAGTAGGCATTTCTCTTCCTAAATCTCTCTGCCTCTCCATCACTATTTTCTTGCAGGCACTTCTCATTAGACCTAGTATATGCCTTGGTAACCATCTAGATATTTTAATATTTTTTTGGTAAATAAAAATGAATATATAGTTGCTACTGTTGTCTCATTGATTGTGATTACAACCTAATGATCAATTTCTAACTAGTGAGACAGAGAATTATCAATTAATTTAACAAGCCAGATAATTAAAGTGTCACTGTTTTTAATTAATTTTATGTAGTGGCTATTATTAGATGGTTAAATGTTTATTCATTTTCATAATTTCCTTATACAGCAATGGTGATGCAGTTGGTTTCCATGGTAACAATGATCCGCTTGTGGCAAATTTCAATAACAGCAGTAATTGATATTGGTAGCAGATATTATTTTGGCTAATAGCTGGATAATAGAGAAAATTCAAATATCACAGTGATTCTTGGGGAAAAAATACAAAGAAATACTCATGAAGTATTTTTGGTAATGTATAATAAATTAATAAAACTTGAAAATGTTGAAATAAAATTTTCAAAAAAATCTACCTATGAAGTCTCCTTTTGCTTATTTACATATAAATAATACAGGTAAAATAATAAAACTGTAAATGTAAGATTTACCGATAGTGAAAGTCTATCCTGGATAGTGGATGTGGAGGGGATATTTCCATTAGTGGGAAAGTCCAGGACCAGAGGCCATAATCTCAGAATAAAAGGATGTACCTTTAGAAAGGAGATGACGTTGAATTTCTTTAATCAGAGGGTGGTGAATCTGTGGAATTCATGCCACCGAAGGCTGTACAGACTGTCAATGGATACCTTTAAGGCGGAGATTGATAGATTCTTGATTAGTACAATAGTACGGGTGTCAGGGGTTATTGGGAGAAAGAAGGAGAATGGGGTTGAGAAGGAAAGATAGATCAGCCATGATTGAATGGCAGAGTAGACTCAATGGTCCAAACGTCCGAATTCTGGTCCAACAACTTATGAACTTATGATTGGCAAACTCAAACTAGATTAACCCAAATGCCGATAAGCAGTTTCTGAAAAGAGCTAAGCTCGATAATTTATTATCTTTAAATCAGGACACCCAGTCAAAAGACACCAGCCTGGAGAAGGAGAAATGCCTGGAACACTCTAGCAGTGTCCAAGGTCGGTTAGAGCTGTTTTTCTAAAGCTGAAACAAATCTTTGCATTTTGGTTAAATGTTGATATAATGTTTTTGTCTAATGTTTGATGCAGACCATTCGAGGGCAATGTGGGTCATTATAGTGTAAGTAAGGGTCAGCAACAATTTCAATCCGTGCTTTTCAGTTTGACTTAACAATGGGCTTGAAAGCCCAGAGGTTCAGGCCGTTGCAGAAACATTATCAATATTGATAAAGTACTCAGGATTGTGTGCTGGCTTTCAAGCCAAGCTTCAGTGGGTGAGGGTGAGATGAGGTTAGTTTTTAATAAGTCAGCCTTTGGTAGATAAATCAGACACATTTGACAACCAACATTTACCAATGTTTGGAGCACCTATTCTGATGTTGTAAGTTGTTAAGAAAGTTACTGCTTCTGAAATTCAGAATATCTGGGGAAATACACACAGAACGCTGAATTGCTTAAATGCCAAAGTTAGAAGCAAGACAGTTCTAAATGATCAGCAGCTTGGAAACGACCCGCAGTGCTACAGACAAACAATGCCAAGTACACCTGCAATATTTGTGGAATCTGACAAGAGGCCAGGGAGCTGCTGGAGTCAATTAAATAACCTCCTGGCCAGAATTTTAACTGGGGCAAGTCATGCATCTCAATAACAAAACTAGCTGAAGTCAAAACCCACTTTGTCATGTAAAGGTTGACAGAAATCAGTGAAGCTGATGAAGCTAGGTGAACCAAACATTCTGGAAATCTGTTGGAAAGATTTTCGTGGAATGAGATTATACTGTGTTTGAGAGTAACAACAGCAAAATGGATATGAAATATCGATCAGCCATGATCTAATTAAATGAATTTCCATCTTTCAAGGGTTGAATGTCCTGCAACTTTTCCCCTGTTCTGGATACCAATGAAAACTCTAACCAGACATGCCTTCCAAAACACTATATTTACCCTCCATTCCTAACTGCTGATTATTTAATCAGTTGTGTATTTTCAGCAACTTCCATTATAATGATGGAAATATTTTGGCATAGAAATCTTTGTTTACTTCATTTAAAGTGCTTTTAGAGAATTCAAAAGTAAAGCCGTCTCCATCAAGCTATGGGAAGTGGGATGAAACTAAAGTCCATTTGTGGTTAGCATAACACAGTGACACAGCTAATAGAGCTGCTGCCTCACACCTCCTGCAAGCTATGTTCAGTCCTGAACCCAGTGCTATCTGTGTTGAGGTTGCTGTTCCCCTGTGATTGCAAGGGTTTCCCTTGAGTGCTCCACTATCCTCCCACTTCCCAAAAAGTGCATCCAAGGAGGTAATGGGGCCCAGTTAATTGGGCCTAGTAGGTGAGTGGAAGAATCTGGGAGGAATTGATGGAAACGTAAGGAGAATAAAAATTAGATTACTGTCATTGGGTGCTTGATGGTTAGATTGGACTCGACCAAATGCCCTGTTTCTTTATTGTATGATACTCAGTGATCTCCTCCTATCCCGAGTTTCCACGATTCTCCAAATCTAATTTAATGAAAACTTCTCCTGTGCAAACGAAGTAACAACAGATTGGACATAAGATTACCTAATACTCCATGAAATTTAAAAGGGGAACTGTAATTTGAAAAAGACATACAAACATGCATGGACATGTAGAAAATGTAGTTGGCATTTGTCATCAATACAGAATTGGAAAAATGGTTTCCTTCTGTACATTGATTTTTAGATCAAAGTTCTGCTTCTCCTGTCACGGACACTGGAGCTATGATAGAGCAGCTCTTTTAGTGCCGTTAAAGGGCTTTCTCACGGTGCGACCTGACCCAAGACCTAACAAGAGTTTGACATCTGGGAACCTCCTGCGATAACAGTACGGCATTCGTGGACCACCGAGGACCTCCGTGGCGCTATCGTGTAACTTTGTAAGGTCGGGAGAAAATTCAAACATTTTTGAATTTCTCCAAGAGTGACTTGAGCACTTTTTGGTGAGCGTTGCAACATTGTATGAAGCAGATGCCAGTGCGATACCCGTGCGATATCCGTAATGACTCTTGCGGGTACCGTGGGAACTCCTGCGAACGGTAAACCCGGAAGCTTGACAGAGGGGACATAAGGTGAGTAATAGGTATTAAAGGGGGCTTGGGGTGTGGAGGAAGGGAAGGGTGGGGGGGGGGGGGGGGGGTGCTCGGGGTGATTACAATGCCCCCTGGGGTGCGGGAAGAAGGGTCTCGAAAAGCAACTCGCCGCTTTGCTCTTAAGACAAATTGCTTCGATTTGAATCTCCCCGCAGTACAAGGAAGTAGAGGCAAGGTTGCGCCGTGTGTTGGAAGGAACTGCAGATGCTGCTTTAACCCGAAGATAGACACACAAAAAACTGGAGCACTTCATCGGGTCAAGCAGCATCTCTGGAGAGAATGAATAGGTGACGTTTCGGCTCGAGAGTTTCGGGTCTGAAGAAGGGTCTCCCAACCCGAAACGTCACCTATTCATTCTCTCCAGAGATGCTGCTTGACCCGATGAAGTGCTCCAGTTTTTTTGTGTCTATCTTCGGGTTAAAGCAGCATCTGCAGTTCCTTCCAACACACGGCGCAGCCTTGCCTCTACTTCCTTGTACTGCGGGGAGATTCAAATCGAAGCAATTTGTCTTAAGAGCAAAGCGGCGAGTTGCTTTTCGAGACCCTTCTTCCCGCACCCCAGAGAGCATTGTAATCACCCCGAGCACCCCCCCCCCCCCCCCCACCCTTCCCTTCCTCCACACCCCAAGCCCCCTTTAATACCTATTACTCACCTTATGTCCCCTCTGTCAAGCTTCCGGGTTTACCGTTCGCAGGAGTTCCCACGGTACCCGCAAGAGTCATTACGGATATCGCACGGGTATCGCACTGGCATCTGCTTCATACAATGTTGCAACGCTCACCAAAAAGTGCTCAAGTCACTCTTGGAGAAATTCAAAAATGTTTGAATTTTCTCCCGACCTTACAAAGTTACACGATAGCGCCACGGAGGTCCTCGGTGGTCCACGAATGCCGTACTGTTATCGCAGGAGGTTCCCAGGTGTCAAACTCTTGTTAGGTCTTGGGTCAGGTCGCACCGAGAGAACCGGCCATTAAACCATCCTTGATCACAAACAACTTAGGATGCATGTTTAGATTTGTTTTTAAGCCATATTCAAAAGTTCCAGTTTTAATCTTCAGATTATGCTGAATCAATTTACGTGGCAGGCTAAGAATTGGCATTAACTGCCTTTGTTTAGAAGTAGAAAGATCAATCTATTTTTTGATTCCTGATCTTCATTACCTAATGGTGCATATGTATAATGCTGATCTGGAACAGGATTAAATATAGGTGCAGCAGCATCCTCAGAAAAGCAGCATCAATCAGACATAAGGAATGAGCACTTAAATGCAATGAAAAATATTGCATTTCCAAGGCAGACGCAAGTGTCAGCTCAAGCGACAGCAGGGCATCACTCCTGGATAAGCTCAAGCTACAAGCAATTTGTGATGCAAACATTTTTCATTTTAAGGGTTAGGGAGATTAATAGTGGACATCATGAGATGCTGAACTCCAAAAAACATATTGGTTGTTATTTTATGCTTACATAACATTCCTGACCAATTATGCTACCACTATATTTTCCTCATGGAAGCTGAAACACTTGCCACGCTGCTAAAACATTTAGATTTAGCCACTACAAATTAACAATAATATATTGTGCTATATTTATAACTCAAATGTTATTAAGGATCATAATTATTTCTGTCATTTCAAAATGACACAATGAGGTGAAATAGTTGTCAAATTAAAGAGTTTAGTGTATTTTTGTGATTGGTCCTGTGAAAGGGCCAAACGCCACTGGAGGCCATATATGAATATGTGTCCCGGGGAGCCGCAGGCGCGGCGGGAGTGTCCCGGGGAGTAGTGATTCACCTGCCGGACAACCAGTCTGCCGACGATCAGAATGCGCCCTGGTAGACCCGACTTGTCCCACAGGCCTCCCAGCCGACACTGATGAAGCCGGGTGGCGAGGGCTGTCTGAGCCGAAGGAGCCTCAGAAGTGGCGGCGATGGGAGCCTCGGCGGCAGCAGCGGATGCCTCAGCGTCAGTGGGGCCTCGCAGCAGCGGAGCTTCGGTGGCAACTTGAGCCTCAGTGGCAACGTGAGCCTCGGCGACAATGGGAGCCTCGGTGGGGCCTCGCGGTCGATGAGCGTGAGGGGGGAGAGGAAGGCAATGGGGACCAGCGTGGGGGGACCGCCGTGAGGGATGGTGGGAGAACAAAGGAGGACCCATTGTGGGGAAAGGGAGGGGGGCACTCTAGTTTAGAATCCTCTGCCCAGGGGATAAGTCTGCATTTGTTTGTTTGTTCATTTGTTCCGGTGAAGGCGCTGTGCACACGGCAGCCAGACATCAGTCACTTGTCCTTTTCTTTTTGTTTTCACATTTAATTTCAAGTTTTCGTGTACCTTGTTGTGTGTTGTGACTGTCGGCAGACCAATTTCCCTCCTGGGATGAATAAAGTTTTATCGTATCGTATGGTATGGTATCGTATCGTATCGTATAATGAGTTAAATAGATCCATTAATCCGATAAAACTCCTCATAAGATCCCAGGGTATTCTAAATCCAATAATAAGGTTACTTATTTGCAAGGCTCCAAAATACACAGCAAGATCTGTTTTCTTCACTGAATAATGATATGTCTTCTTTCTATTACAAGCATGACCATTTTTCACAAAAAATTGTTTTTTGCTTCCAAGTTTAAATTTAATGTCAAGCATCTGCAGGTAAGAGAGTAGTAACATTTCTCAACAAAGTCAGAGTCATGCAGCATCGGAAAAGGTCCTTCAGCCCAGCTCGGTCAGTCCGACAAAGATCCCCATCTAAGCTGGACCCATTTGCCTGCATTTGGTCGATAACCCTCTAAACCTTTCCTATCCATGTATCTGTCCAGGCACAAATTATGAAACCAGAGGGAGAGGGTGGATAAATAGGGGCACAGGGGAAGAGGGTTAATTTGTTAGTTGGAGGATTCAGTGTTCATACCGTTGGGTTATAAACTACCTAAGCAGAATATGAAGTGCTGTTCCCCCAGTTTGCGTGTGGCCTCACTCTGGTATGGAAGAGGCCTAGGACTGAAAGGGAATGAGCAGGGGAGTTAAAATAGTTAGTAAATGAGAGATACAGCAGAATATGAGATGCTGTTCCTCCAGTTTGCGTGTGGCCTCACTCTGGTATGGAAGAGGCCTAGGACTGAAAGGGGATGAGCAGGGGAGTTAAAATAGTTAGTAAATGAGAGATACAGTAGGCCTTGGCGGTCGAGCGAGCGTAAATGTTGAGCAAAATAGTTGCCAAGTCTACATTTGTTCTTGCCTCACCAACATCTTACATCACTGTAACATAACATCTCAACTTCAATACACAAATTCATGACTGACGAAGACCAATGTACAAAAATATTTTTTACTACTCTAGGTACATGTAATGACAATTTTGTGGAACTATATACTGTGCTCTTTCTACATACTCTATTTACCTCTGTTCTACTACACTCCCCCAGACCCCATCCTTGACTGTGGTCCCTGCCCTATTTTGACTTCCCAATATGCAACACATCACACGTATTTGCATTAAACTCCATTAGCCAAATCTCAGCTCACTTGCCAAGTTGCTAATGATCCTGCTATAATTTTTGATAACCATCTTCACTATCAACAATACCATTACCTTAGTGTCATCAGTAAACATACTAATCCTGCCTTGTACACTCTCATCCAAATCGTTAATATAAACTACAAACACGAAGGGCAGTATGGTGGCGCAGCGGTAGGGTTGATGCCTCACAGCGCCAGATACCCGGGTTCGATCCTGATTCTGGATGGTGGATGCTGTCTTTACAGAGTTTGTATTTTCTCCCCGTGACCACGTGGGTTTTCTCTGAGATCTTCAGTTTCCACCCACACTCCAAAGACGTACAGGTTTGTAGGTTAATTGCCTTGGTATAAATGTAATGTATGTAGGATTGTGTTAATGTGCAAGGACTCGGTGGGCCAAAGGGCCAGTTTCCGCACTGTATCTCTAAACCAAATTAAACAATGGGCCCAGCGCCAATCTCTGAGGCACACCGCTAATTACAGGTCCACAGTCCAAAACACAACCTTGCACCACCACCCTCTGGTTCCCTCCATGGAGCCGAGTCTGTATCAGTTATCTAGCTGACCCTGAATCCCATGCAATCTAACCTTATCAAAGGCCTTGCTAAAGTCCATATTGTAAAATGACTTGCTTGTCACACAAAATCTTTTACTAGATAACTTTATTATAAGCACTACACACACTATGCACTAGCTGTCCATGGTCATCACTGGAGCTAGAGAGAGAGCTGGAGGTGGGGAAGCTACAATTATACAAGAGACAATGGGGAGTGGTTAGTAGTGGTGAGGTCACTATGTTAAAGGAGCATGCACTGATCTACACATATAAACTATGTTTTTGGCCTTGCCAGTCACATTCGTAAGCAGGCAATCCCCCTGTACAACACCATGCTGACTATCCTTAATCATCCCTTGTCTATCCAAATGCATATATATATTATCCCTCAGAATTCTTTCCATTAACTCACCTACTGCAGATGTTAGGCCCACTGGATTATAGCTTGTGAGCTTTTCCTTGCAGCCCTTCTTAAATAAAGGCACAACATGAGCCACCCTCCAGTCATTCGCACCTCACCCATGTCTAAAGTTGATTCATATATCTCAGCTGGGGCTCCTGTAATTTCTTTGCTTCTCACAATGTACTTGGATACATCTAATCAGGCACCAGAGATTTCTTATACCTTATAACGTACAGTATATGCCTTTGTATGCCTTACAACACCCTGCACCTCGTCGACTGTAATAGTGTCCTCAAGACATCTCCATTAACTGCCTCAAGTTCCATGCACTTCATGCCTTTCTCTGCAGTACAAACAAAGAAGAAATACTGATTGAGGACCATCTCTTGTAGCTTCACGCATAGATGACCACTTTGATTACTGAGGAGTCCTATTCTCTCTCGTTACTCTCTTTCCCTTCATATAAATATGACATCTCTTTAGATTTCATTATTCTTATGCGCTAGAGCTATCTCCTGCCCCATTTTTGCCCTCCTGATTTCATTCTTAAGTCTGGTCCTAAGTCCCCTTTACACCAGTCCCAGGGCCTTCTATATATTGCCTAAAGCCCCTGTCCCACTTAGGAAACCTGAACGGAAACCTCTGGAGACCTTGTGCCCCACCCAAGGTTTCCGTGAGGTTCCCGGAGGTTTTGGTCACTCTCCCTAATGGTGGAAAGTGGTTTCCGCATAGTCGAGGCTTCTTCTATGTTCCTGCGATTATTTAAAAAAAACAAAAAACGACCTTGACTAAAAATAGGTTGCCGTTTGGTCGAAGCCAGTGGAGTGGGGTTGCTATTTACTTACAGGCAGTCGAAGGCAATCTCATTCGCTGACCGGCCATTTTGATTGGCGCATTAGAGTTTTCAGCAAAGATCCTATAGGATCTTTGGTTTTCAGGACCTAGAAGATCCGCCGGAAGGTAAAATGCCCGCTAACTTTATTAAACTTCTTTAAACTGTCTCCACTCCTTCTCCCCCCCTTCTCCCCCCTTCTCTCTCCCCTTCTCTCCCCTTCTCTTCCCTTCTCTCTCCCCTTCTCTGTCCTTCTCTCCCCTTCTTTCCCCTTCTCTCCCGCGCTCTCTAAATGACTTACCGTGCTCTGTGGCAGCCGTTTACCTTCCTCTTCATCGTGCAGACAGCGCTCCTCCGCTGTCCCTGGCCCCCAACTTTGCGATGTGTGTGCGTGTGTGTGTGTGTGTGTGTGTGGTCAGTAGCAAAGATCCTGTAGGATCTTTGGTCAGTAGATGCAGCTCACGCTTCGTCGAGGCTTTCCAGCCGAGTGACCAAAACCCCTGGTGACTCATGGAAACCTTGGGTGGGGCGCAAGGTCACCAGAGGTTTCCGTTCAGGTTTCCTAAGTGGGACAGGGGCATAAGCATGAGGAAACTTTCCTGAACACATTTGACAAATCTAACCCCTTGTTACAATGACAGTCCCAGTCTATATTGGGAAAGTTAAAATCCTTTACTATGACAACCCATTAGACTTGCAGCTGCCTGCAATCTCCCGGCACATTTTTACAAAAATAACTTATCTTTTTGCAAAATCTTGTAACATTTAGGGCACAAATTCATTTTCCAGTCACAGATATTGTGCGATAGTTATGTTGAGTGCAAAATATTAGATCAAAGCAGAAAGGCAAGACTTCCTGTCATATTCCTATAAACATCAGACAGGCACAAATACCATAACCTGTTCCCAGGTAGCTCAGGAATGCAGAATTCCATAAAGATTCACTGTGCAGCAGATGTTATTTATCAAGTAAAAGGTCTGTGCCTTGTGTTCTTGGCACATAAAGCAGGAGATGGCGATTGATATCCAGAAAAATATCTGTTGGCAATATGGGGGTGGGGGGAGGGGTTGAGGGGAGAGGGAAGTCTCTGCCTCAGAGGGCGGTGGAGGCACGTTCTCTGGATGCTTTCAAGAGAGAGCTAGATAGGGCTCTTAAAAATAGTGGAGTCAGGGGATATGGGGAGAAGGCAGGAACGGGGTACTGATTGGGGATGATCAACCATGATCATATTGAATGGCGGTGCTGGCTCGAAGGGCCGAATGGCCTACTCCTGCGCCTATTGTCTATTGTCTATTGTCTACCCGTGTTTAACATTTAATCAAACCTGGGTGGTCCCATATTGGGGCCTATATGGGGGCCAATATTGGGCCAAGCACCATTGTCAAAGCAGATAAATACATTAACACGTGCAAGGAAACTAATGCTTTAGAGGGAGCTTCTTTAATTGCATAAACTAAATAACAAATAATTGACAGCAAAACATCAGATTATCAATATATAATTTGCTCACATATCATTATATACCTTTTTTTATAATAGCCCTTCTCCTATATTTCATCTTCCATCAACTAGATCACATCTAAATGTAGTCTCATACTACCATACCCCTTACCAAATACCATCATCTTCTGTCCCTGTTTTCAATCACCAACATGAATCACTTTTATAACTTTCATCCTTTTATTCAAATCCTCCATTTCTTTGACCCTGAAGGGCCCGTCCCACTTGGGCGTCATTTGGACGTCACGCAGATGGCGCGCGAAGATTATGTACATCCCAAAATCCTGGGGCGCCGCGCGTGAACGCGCGTCACTGCCTACGTCACCACACACCATGCGCGCGTAATGCGCACCTTGCGATCATCACGTGCACGTCACGACGTGTGTGACGTGACGCGTAAATTATGTCGTGTAAATGACGCGCAAATGACGCCCAAGTGGGACGGGCCCTTGACTATGTTTGTAACTCTCTCTGGACTACAATTCCCCAAAGATATAAATTTTAATTTTTAGGTGCAATCCCATCCTACCCATTCTTATCTCCATCACAATTTCTTTGCTATTTCACTGCCAGGAGCACTTTCAGTAATCCTAAACTCCATAATTACCTCCATACACCTCTTCATATTTCTCTTTCACCCGAGGAGCTCCCAAAAGCTTCCTGCTTTTAACAAACCTCTAACTCCTTTCCATTTTCTCCTGAGATGCTGCCTGACCCGCTGAGTTATTCCAGCATTTTGTGTCTATCTTTGATATAAACCAGCAACTGCAGTTCATTTAATTATATTTAGTCCACCCTTCCACTATTTGGCGAAGATTAAACTTCTGTCAGATGTTGCTCCAGTACCGGAGGCATTTTACAATACTAAACTTGAAATGCCTATTGCTGTTGTTTTATCCATTTTTACAATCCTACTTGTTTTAGTAAATTATATGGTGATACACAATTTTTAATTGAAATAAACATTTTATGGCATTTAATTGTCTTTGGCACATATGTGATCTTGTAACAGATATCACATATCATTCAAGTACTAAAACAGCAAGATAAAAAAAATTAGGAGAAACAGGGAAAAAAACACAATAAGCTATTCATATCCAAAACAATTGACACGTTTTTTCTTCCAAGGGTTCAATCCAATAAAATTGAAATTTGTTTGTTTCCTGGATTCATGCCCATTCTCCTAAAACATACTTTCAAAAAGTTGGTCTCCATGGCAACCAAGAAGAGTCAATTCCTGGAGCAACTCTGAGCTAAAGTGATGCCAAGATAATAGGAAGTCACTTGGGCAATTCATCTATCACCCATTATGCCATTAGACAAACTAAGACAGGATATACACTAACTATTGCACTTATCACCTCATCCTTAGAGACAATTCCTCTCAGGCTCAATGCTTAACACTTTGTGAACCATGATATTTAAGAAGAATCTTACGCCAACTGCTTATAGTGAATGCTTCTGTTTTAAATGATAGATCATTTCTTTCTGACCCAATTTGTAAACTCAAATTGTAATAGATTGAAGTCCTGTTTATCTTGAAGGAGTTCAGCTCAGGCCATAAGATTCATGATGAAAAGTTAAAGACCTTTCAGTTGAGGTGAGGTGGTGAAAACTTGCAACTATAAAAACACATTAATAAGGTTGATTTTTAAAGAAATTATCAAGGCCTCAACAACATGAATAAAATCATTTGAAATACAGGAAATTAATGCAGGGCTGTCAACATTGGGTGAGAGTTGGGAGTGAGAAATTGCGAGAGACCAAGTCCGAGGGAGTATAGCGACCGGGGGGGGGGGGGAGGAGGGTGTCCCCCTCTCATTGGTACGGAACATTTGCATTTTTCAGCTTGAAATTGTGCAATATGGTGCATATTGTAGCGAGTCTTTTAACTTACACTTGAATGCAATATATATGCTTTAAAATGGATTGGAGCGTTTTTGAAAGGGGTAGGCTGTGCGATCACTGATCACTGGCCTTGGGGGTACCCGGTGAGGGAGTGGAGCAACTGAGTGGGGAGAGGGTGTGGAAGAAGGGTGTCCCCCCTCCCAGGGTAGGAACGTTTTGAAATTTGATGTATTAAAATCATGTTTTAGTGCACTGTAGAAGTATGATTTCAATGTTTTTGTATGAAGTATTTTTAAGAGGTAACTTTTTAAGGGGTAACTTTATCCACACAAAGGATGATGGGTGTATGGAACAAGCTGCCAGAGGAGGTAGTTGAGGCAGGGACCATCCCAACATTTAAGAAAAAGTTAGACTGATACATGGATAGGACAGGTTTGGAGGTATGGACCAAAAGCAGGTGGCGTAGCTGGGACAAGTTGGCGGGTGTGGCCAAGTTGCACCGAAGGGCCTGTTTTCACACTGTATCACTCTATAATTACATCATACCTCCACCATGCATGAATGCTTCAAAATCAAGTGATCGAGTTTTATTGCCATATACTCAAGCATAGAAACATAAAAAATAGGTGCAGGAATAGGCCATCGCCCCTTCGAGCCAGCACTGCCATTCAATATGATCATGGCTATTCATCTAAAATCAGTACCTCTTTCCTGTTTTTTCCCCATATCCCTTGATGTAGTTAGCCCCAAGAACTAAATGTAACTCTCTCTTGAAAACATCCAGTGAATTGGCCTGCACTGCCTTCTGTGGCAGTGAATTCCACAGATTCATAACTCTCTGCGTGAAGAAAGTTTGTTCTCATCTCAGTCCTAACTGGCCCCCCCTTTATTCTTAAACTGTGACCCATGGTTCTGAACGCCCCCAACATCGGGAACATTTTTCCTGCAGTTACAGTAAGTGAAAATCTAGCAGACAAGCAGGATGCTTTCACCAACCACCCCCATTTGAAGTCCACTATCTTCCACCGTATCTACCCAGTGCTTGGTACTTACTTCCAGCAGCCACTGGTTGTCCTCCAGGATTCACCGAGCCGCAGCCTGATCCATGCTGGTCACCTGGGCGAATTCAGCACAGAGACTCTCACGGCAGCGGCGCAAAGCTTCGACGCCTCCGACGGCCCGGGACTCTTGCACTAAGGCGGCTCCATGGCCGGAGCTGCAGTGAGCGACTAGCCAGCCCGGCAAACACTCGCCAGCCCCGCTCCCCGTCCGCATCTGTCCCCGCCGCTGCTTCTGCTTCCAACACCCGCAGCCCATGCAGTTGATATGAGTTTTGAAATTTTCGTTGATCACAGAATTTCTCACAACAGAGCGAGAGAAATTTGTGATCAGCGTGAGAATTTGGTGAAATGTGTGATTCTCACGCTCAATGCATGGGAGTTGGCAGCCTTGCCTCTCTATCCCCCTCTCCCTCTCCCCCCCTCTCTCCTCTCTCTCTCCCCTCTCTCCACCTCTATTTCTCTCCCCTCTCTCTCTCCATCCCACCTCACTCTCATCCCCCTCTCTCTCCCCTCTCTCTCTCTCCCTCTCTTCCGCTCTCTCTCCTCTCAACCCCCCTCTCTCTGCCCCTCTCTCTCCCCTCCCCCTCTATCTCCTCTCCCCCCTGTCTCACCCCTCACTCTCCCCTTCCCTCTCTCTCCTCGCTTCCCCTCTCTCTCCCCTCTCTTCCCCTCTCTCTCCCCTCTCTCTCCCCTCTCTCCCCCTCTCTCTCCCTCTCTCTCTCTCTTCCCCTCTCTCCCTCCCACCTCACTCTCCCCCTCTCTCGTCCCCTCTCCCCTCTCTTTCCCCTAACTCTCTCTCCCCTCTCTTTCCCCTAACTCTCTCTCCCCCTCTCTATCTCCCCCCTCTCTCTCTCTCCTCTCTTCCCCTCTCTCTCTCCACTCTGCCCCTCTCTCCCCCCCTCTCCCTCCCACCTCACTCTCCCCCTCTCTCTCGTCCCCTCTCTCCTCTCTCTCCCCCCTCTCCCCTCTCTCCCTCTCCCTCCCTTCTATTTCCCCTAACTCTCTCTCCCCTCTCTTTCCCCTAACTCTCTCCCCCCCCTCTCTCTCTCTCCCCCTCTCTTTCTTCTCTCTCTCCCCCTCTTCTCTCTCTCGCCCTTTCTTATAGAAACATAGAAACATAGAAACATAGAAATTAGGTGCAGGAGTAGGCCATTCGGCCCTTCGAGCCTGCACCGCCATTCAATATGATCATGGCTGATCATCCAACTCAGTATCCCGTACCTGCCTTCTCTCCATACCCTCTGATCCCCTTAGCCACAAGGGCCACATCTAACTCCCTCTTAAATATAGCCAATGAACTGGCCTCGACTACCCTCTGTGGCAGGGAGTTCCAGAGATTCACCACTCTCTGTGTGAAAAAAGTTCTTCTCATCTCGGTTTTAAAGGATTTCCCCCTTATCCTTAAGCTGTGACCCCTTGTCCTGGACTTCCCCAACATCGGGAGCAATCTTCCTGCATCTAGCCTGTCCAACCCCTTAAGAATTTTGTAAGTTTCTATAAGATCCCCTCTCAATCTCCTAAATTCTAGAGAGTATAAACCAAGTCTATCCAGTCTTTCTTCATAAGACAGTCCTGACATCCCAGGAATCAGTCTGGTGAACCTTCTCTGCACTCCCTCTATGGCAATAATGTCCTTCCTCAGATTCTTCCCCCCTCCCTTCCCCCTCTCTCTCTCTTTCTTGCTCCCTCTCTATCTCTCCTTCTCTCTCCCTCTCTACACACTCTCCCCTCTCTCTCTGTCTCTCCTCTCACCGCTCTCTCTTCCCCCCTCTCTCTCTCTCAGCTCTCTCTCCCTCTCTCCCCCATTTCTCCCTCCCACCTCACTGTCCCCCTGGCTCTCTCTCCCCTCTCTCTTTCTCCTCTGTCTCTATCTCCTCTTTCTCTTTTCCCCCCCATCTCTCTCTTTCCCCCTCTCTCCCTCTCTCTTTTACCACCCCTCTCTCTACCCCCTCTCTCTCCCATTCTCTCCTACCCTCTCCTCCCTCTCCACCACCCTCTCTTCCCTCATTCTTCCCTCTCACCCCTCTCTACCCCCCTCTCCTACCTCACTCTCCCCCCTCTCTCTCCCCTACCTCTCTCTCCCCTACCTCTCTCCCCCCTCTCCCTCTTCTCTCTCTCCATTCACGCCCCCTCTGTCTCTCCCCTCTCTCTCCTCTCACCCCCCTCTCTCCCCCCCACTGTCTCCCTGTCTCCTTCCCCTCTCTCTCTCTCCACCTCCCTTTGGGAGTCTGTCCCTTCTGCACAGAGACTCTCGCGGCAGCGGCACAACGCTTCCGACGGCTCCGCGGCCCGGGACACTCGCACTGTCCGGAGTGCTCCATGGCCGGAGCTGCAGCGTCAGCCCCGCAAACACTCGACAACGCCGCAAATACTCGCAAGTCCCGGCTCCCCACATCTGTTCCCGCCGCTAGTTCTGCTCCCATCCCTCCCGCAGCCCCTGCTCTCCAACACCCGCGGACCATGCAGTTTATCCGGCTTTTGAAATTTTCGTTGTTCACAAAATTTCTCACCACTGTGCGTGAGAAATTTCTGATCAGCGTGAGGGCGTGAGAGTTTGCTTGAGGGCCTGAGTCTCACGCTCAAAGCGTGAGAGTTGGCAGCCCTGTTAATGTAAACTGGGAACTGGTATAATAGAGCATGTAGAGTTTTATTTTTGAATGCTAAAATCCATGTTGCATTCTTGTGTGATTTATTTTTACATTGTTCATCAAACATATGCTTTTGATGAAAGAGATTATAAAATAAAGAAAATGTATTAATGGGAAGCCAAATCACAGTCTATCAAAGGCACAGCACTCTCCTCGACTGAATTACATGAGGTGTTGCCTTAAGAAGGTCTTCTTCTTCGAGTCCGTTGCAATCTCAGGTGTCGTTCTGCCAGTATCTGGCGCAGGTCACAGCTGGTCGGGTCGGTTCAGCCAGGTCCTGGGGGCTGCACTGGGGGGCGTCGTCACACTCCAGTAGGTGGGACATTGTCTGTACTGCTCCACAGCTGCATGTGTCTTCTGCCTGGTAGTTCCATGCTTTCATAAGTGCTTTGCACCTCCCCTGCTCCACTCGTAATCTGTTGAGGGTCTTCCAGGTTGGCCATGGGAGGTCGTGCCCGCTGGCGAGGCATTCAGTCGGAGTGATTCCTCTCTCCATCCAGTCGTGGGCTCGTGTGTTGAGCCTTAAGAAGGTGACATCTAGCATCAAGGATCCACACCACCCAGCCATGCCCTCTTTTACGACCATCGTCAGAGAGGAGGCACAGAAGCCAGAAGACCCATACCATCAGGATAGGGAGCGATTGCTTTCCTACAGCTTTCAGATTCTTGATCCGACCTACACAACCCTAACTCTACTGCGACCACAGTATACTACAGCCTCATCCTGCACCTCTATGTGGGGAAAAAAATGGAAAAAAGTGTTATGTTATCAAGAGATGAACATTAGCAAATTAGATTGGCTACATCTTGTAAGATTCTGTAACATATTGATGAACTTTTTATGTGATATGCAAATATACCATACCTAATGCAATAAAACACAATCATTTTGAAATGATATACGCTTCAAATGTCAATAATTAATGCACAGTGCTGAAAGTATATTTAGACAGTATGCAGAGAATCTCAGACTTGATACAAAGAAAAAGTAAGAAAGTATCCTTTTTCTTAAAATCTTCTTCTTCTTCTTCTTCTTGCGTATGGCGTGCACAGCCTAAAGTTGTTGGACAACTTGTTCTATTTGATCTTATTTGATTGTGCACGCCAGGTTGATTGATTTTGGCGGCGCGACTCACCCGTTGCAGCCGCCCCTACAGCCTGTCTGTCTTTTTTTTATTTTTTGTCTAGTTAAATGTAGTGTTTGGTGTTTTTTAACACTGGTTTTAAATGTGTATATGTGGGGGGCGGGGGGGGGGAGAGTGGGAAACTGTTTGAAATCTCTTCCCTGTCCGGGAGACCCGACCTTTTCCCTGTCGGGTCTCCGTTGTCGTTGGGGCCTAGCACCGTGGAGCGGCCTCCAACCTGAACGACGCGGGGGCTCGGGAGACTGCGGAGCTGCGGACTACTCACCATCGTGGGGCTGGCCGGCCTCGGCGCGTGGGGAGCGGTGGTGACTCGCTGCTGCGACTCGACTCCTGGGGCTCGGAGGCTCCAGCAACGCAGCCGCAGGTCCGGTGGACTGGGACATCGGGAGCTCGCGGGTCTGGATGGAGAGACCGCTTCCCGGAGCTCCCGCAACGCGACTTCTCCAGCCCGTGTCGCGGGGTTGGAACGACCCGGAGCGGGGACGTACATCGCCCGGCGCGGCTTCATGGCCGTGGGACATTCCAGCGCCCGCCGGGGACTCCAACTTTGTGACATTTAGACCGGGAGCGGGGCCGTAAATCGCCCGGCACGGCCTAAAATGGCCGTGGGACTTATCATCACCCGCCTGGGGCTTGGACATCGGGAGAGACATGGAGAACAGGGGAGAGAAAATACTTTTGCCTTCCATCACAGTGGGTCCACTGTGATGGATGTTTGTGTGAACTAAATTGTGTGTATGTCTAGAAATTGTCTTTGTTTGTATGGCTGTGGAAACGAAATTTCGTTTGAGCCTCACGTATTGTATTGTATTGTATTGTATTGTATTGTATTGTATTGTATTCGTCGAAACAGGGCGGACCACGTGAAGGTTGCAATCTTCCACCCCCTTAAAATCTTCAACAACCATATAACCATATAACAATTACGGCACGGAAACAGGCCATCTCGGTCCTTCAAGTCCGTGCCGAACAAATACTCTCACCTAGTCCCATCTACCTACACTCAGACCATAACCCTCCATTCCTCTAACCTCAGTGGAGTTTTCAATACCAAAGAAAACCAACCGGTAGGTTAAATACCCGCTAAACTTTATTATACTTCTTAAAAGTGTCTCTCCCCCTCTCTCCCCCCCCCCCCCCCTCCGCGCTCTCTAAAGGACGTGTGTGTGTGTGTGTGTGTGTGTGTGTGTGTGTGTGTGTGTGTGTGTGTGTGTGTGTGTGTGTGTGTGTGTGTGTGTGTGTGTGTGTGTGTGTGTGTGTGTGTGTGTGTGTGTTCGCGGTTTCAACGTGGACGGTCGATCCAGCTCGAGGTTTTCTAGGCGGTTGCCCTCAAGCTTGAAGACACTCTTCTTAACTCGCGGATTAGGTTGCCGCAGTGGGACAGCCCCTTTACAAGTGCAACAGAAACAGAACAACTTTTGTGTACAATAATATGCACTTCTACAATAGTTCTAGAGCAACTAAATTTGAGCAATATAAGATAACCTTTAAAAGCAATGTTTAAAAATAATGACTTTCATAAGTTAGTCTTGCTACAATGTTGACATTTAATAGAAATATACTGTAGAAATATATAAATAGAATTATATAATGTTTGAATAGAATTATTATAAGCAGGAAAAATGTTCCCCATGTTGAGGGAGTCCAGAACCAGGGGTCACAGTTTAATGATAAGGGGTAGGCAATTTAGGACTGAGATGAGGAAAAACGTTTTCACCCAGAGAGTTGTGAATCTGTGGAATTCTCCAATTCACTGGATGTATTCAAGAGAGAGTTGGATATAGCTCTTAGGGCTAACGGAATCACGGGATATGTGGAGAAAGCAGGAACGAGGTACTGATTCTGGATGATCAGCCATGATGATATTGAATGACGGTGCTGGCTCGAAAGGCCGAGTGGCCTACTCCTGCACCTATTTTCTACGTTTCTACAGTATATTTCTATGTTTCGGATACTCCATCTGGTTCCAGAACACGTATTTTTGCTCATTTTTCTTCAAACCCTGCTCTCATTTCTTTCTATACCCTTTGCCCTTGTCATTTTCTAGCTTAGTCTTTAATCCTGCAACTAACTGTAGGAATGAGTTCTTCATTCTAATCATTTCCTGATTAAAGACACCAATATTAATTTTACTCTTTATATATGGAAATGTTGTGTTAATATATTTACTCAGTAAATAATTAGATACAGCTCCTCTGTTGCCTTTGCCTTTTGCCTTTGTATGGGTTTTAAAATGTGTGATTATTTATACATACCTTTTTATTTTCAGATTTTTGGAAAAATGTGTTACATGTACAAATATAAAACATTTATATATATATATCAATGTTTTATATGTATACATGTATCATATATATATTATGTGTTATGTTATGGTATATTATATATATTACATTTCATTTAAAAAAAATATATATAAATAAAATTTCACTTAAAAATCTGTATGTGAAGTGATATATATCACATTTCATTAGAACCTGAAAATAAATAGGTCTGCATAAATATTCTCACATTTTAAAACCCACACAAAGGCAACTGCTCAGAGCTGTATTAGTTTATGGACTGATATTAATCATGTTAAATTTACTGTTATTTTGAAAATGCTTTTCTCCAAGGGATAAATAGCAATGAAAAATTAATGACGACAGAATCTATAATTCACATTAAATTTACTTTCTCTTTGGAAATATTTTCGAAAATTATTTTTTTTAAAGTAGGTCACACAAGCAGTAAACAAAGCAATTAGAAAGAGATTTTAGCATGATGCACACAAAACATTATTGCTTGTAAGCTCTGATGAATTAATTGCAGGTATCATGGATATTAATCTTTATTCCAATTGAAAAAATATACATAAATTCCTTTTAGAATAGTTTGTTACATACTTTCATTTGGGGATATCATTAGACCTTGCTCTATTAGTATGTTAGCTCAAAAGTGTAAATCAGGAAGTAACATTGCAGCAATACTAAAGTTATTTAATTTCCTTACTTTAAAATAAGAAGCATTTATAACAGAAGTTTTGACAAAATATAATTTGTCTGAAGTTTTAGGTTGAAGCTATAATATTTGCTCATCGAAGTTTTTGACTGACAAGGGAATAAATGGAAGTCATATAATCCAGTTACTTAATAAATTTAAGAGACTATTTCAGTCTGCATTGTAGGTAACCTTGATGGGATGTCAAAATCAAGACTGAAATTGTTTCAGCTAGAATATGCTGAAGGCAGTAAATGTGAAGATCAGGTTTAATAAGACAGATGACCTTTGCACGTTAGTGTGCTGTTTGTGACTGTGTGGGGAAATGATTAACATAAAATGCTTGTAGCTTCAGAATGAGCTTTGACATACAGGGTAAAATGTCAACGTTTCCCTGGGAACTGTAATGCATCTTTTGTAAATTAATATGGATGTCAACAATTGAATCTGACATTTTCTGCTTTTCTTTTGGCTATCTGTAGTATGTGGCAGAGGACCTTTAAGGAGAATGCAATTTAGTGGATTTGGGCATGACTAACTAATTTGATAGCATTTTGTCCATCAGAGCTAATTTCTCCAGTAAACTAACTCTCTCACCAAAGCACCAATGGCAAGGATAAAGCATTTCTAAGTGTCAATAACCAAATTTTGGCTCTGATCCGCATTTCAGATACATGCTCCCAACATTAGTTTTAATAAACACAAGTTAGTAATGAAACATTTTCTTCCACTCAATATATTCATAATCTTGACCCATTGTCCCACATATGGATACTAACAACGGTTGCATCTTTTACCAGATTACCAGCAAGAGCGACTTTTCTTTTCACCTTTCTGAAGTACGTTACTCCTGGTTTACTCTTATTTTCACTGCTTTGTTTTTCATAGCCCCGTAAATTATTATCTCAAGTGTCAATCCAATTCCTTTTTGAAATCCCTAACTGACCGTACCCTCCATCTTTATAAGCAAAGAGGTCCAACTCATGACAAGATTGTGCGTAAAAAAAGA
Source organism: Amblyraja radiata (assembly GCF_010909765.2). Classification (NCBI taxonomy): domain Eukaryota; kingdom Metazoa; phylum Chordata; class Chondrichthyes; order Rajiformes; family Rajidae; genus Amblyraja; species Amblyraja radiata. Next base: position 137,637,245 of record NC_045956.1, read on the forward strand.
TTTACCTTGTGTTTCTTTTGCAAATAGCCATTGAGGTAGAGAGATGCACCACCCAAGCAGGCCCTTGCTCCCCTCCACCTCCGCCCAAGTTTTCACCGACCATCATGCACCCATTTATACTAATCCCACATCAATGACATTCTCTCTATATTCCGTTAATACACCAAATTCTGTTAACACTCTGCCACAACACCATGGTCAATTTACAGCAGTATATTAACCATTGAACCATGTCTTTAGGATGTGGGAGAAAACTGGAGCACCCAGAGGAAATCCACACAATCGCAGGAGAACTTGCAAAATCCACGCAGCTGAGGTCAGAGTTAAACCTGGATTTCTCGCACTGTGAGGCAGTGGGTCTAATAGCTCTATAGACTTGTGCAGACTTTGCATATGATGGGGGGAACTTGCATATTTGGGGGTCCCCATACACCTGTTGCCCTTAACTTTCTAGGTTAATGCCTGGAAGGTGCTACAAGAGTTGAGATTCTTGTAGCAAACTGGTAGTGACAGTAAGAAAGCTAAATCTAAACCAGTCACCGGTCATTTTACTTCTGTCTGAGTTTCTAGTGTCATTTCTCCTGTGAGACTTAAGTTCATAACTTCATGAGTTATAGGAGCAGATTTAGGCCATTCTGCCCATCAAGCCTACTCCGTCATTCAATCATGGCTGATCTATCTTTCCCTCTTAACCCCATTCTCCTGCTCCTGCCCCATAACACCTGAAACCCGTACTAATCAAGAATCTATCTATGTCTGCCTTTAAAATAATCATTGGCCTCCACAGCCTTCTGTGGCAATGAATTCCACTGTTTAAATAAATTCCTCCTCATCTCCTTTCTGAAGGTACAGTGCATTCAGAAAGTATTCAGACCTCTTCACTTTTTCCACATTTTGTTACGTTACAGCCTTATTCTAAAATGGATTAAATTCTTTTTTTATCATCAATCTACACACAATACCATAAAATATAAAAGCAAAAACAGGCGTTTAGAAATTTTTGCAAAGTAATTAAAAATAAATAATTGAAATATCACATTTACAAAAGTATTCAGACTCTTTGCCATGACACTCAAAATTGAGCTTCGGTGCATCCTGTTTCCATTGTTATCCTTGAGATGTTTCTACAACTTGATTGGAGTCCACAAGTGGAAATTAAATTGATTTTACATGATTGGGAAAGGCACACACCTGTCTATAAGGTCCCGCAGTTGACAGTGCATGTCAGAGCAAAAACCAAGCCATGAAGACGAAGGAATTGTCCGTAGACCTCCGAGACAGGATTGTGTCGAGACACAGATCTGGGGAAGGGTATAAAACAATTTCTGCAGCATTTCAGGTCCCGAAGAGCACAGTGGCCTCCGTCATTCTTAAATGGAAGAACTTTGAAACCACCAGGACTTTTGATAGAGCTGGCCGCTCGGCCAAACTGAACAATCGGGAGAGATTGGCCTTGGTCAGGGAGGTGATGGTTACTCTGACAGAGCTCCAGAGTTCCTCTGTGGAGATGGGAGAAACTTCCAGAAAGACAACTATATCTGCAGCACTCCACCAATCAGGCCTTTATGGTAGAGTGGCCAAACGGAAGACACTCCTCATTAAAAGGAACATGACAGCCCGCTTGGATTTGCCAAAAGGCACCTAAACAAGATTCTCTGCTCTGATGAAACCAAGATTGAACTCTTTGGCCTGAATGTCAAGTGTCACGTCTGGAGGAAACCAGGCACCGCTCATCACCTGGCCAATACCATACCTACAGTAAAGCATGGTGGTGGCAGCATCATGCTGTGGGGATGTTTTTAAGCGGCAGGAACTGGGAGACTAGTCAGGAACGAGGGAATGATGAAGGGAGCAAAATACAGAGAGAACCGTGATGAAAACCTGCTCCAGAGCATTCTGGACCTCAGACTGGGGCAGAGGTTCACCTTCCAACAGGACAACGACCCTATGCACACAGCCAAGACAACGCAGGAGTGGCTTTGTGACAAGTCTGTGAATGTCCTTGAGTGGCCCAGCCAGACCCCTGACTTGAACCCGATCGAATATCTCTGGAGGGACCTGAAAATAGCTGTGCATCGACGCTCCCCATCCAACCTGACAGAGCTTGAGAGGATCTGCAGAGAAGAATGGGAGAAATTACCCAAATACAGATGTGCCAAGATTGTAGAGTCGTATCCAAGAAGACTCAAGGCTGTAATCACTGCCAAAGGTGCCTCAACAAAGTACAGGTGCACAACCTTTTATCCGAAGATCCAAATAACGAAAACCTCCGAATAGCGGCCATTTTTTCGGTCCTTGAAGAAAGGTCCTTGAAAACGTTCACCGAGGGCGGCCCGCAGAGGTGACATCGAAACCTCTGGTCGGTCCTCGAAGAAAGGGGAACTAAATCCCCATTCATAAAAGAGAAGATGAGGGTATATTGCGCGGGAGGGTTAATAATTGACAATATGCTGCTGCCTGCCCGCTGAATTAAAAAGTTCCCACGGTAGACTCACGATACACAGTGTTTCGTGAGTCTTGTGTGGGAACTTTTTAACTCAGCGGGGCAGGCAGCAGCAGATTGTCGCTCGCTTCAGTATCACCCCACCTACACCCCTCTGCTTCCCGGCCATGTGTGTGACCCCTTCCCTCCCCAGCTCCCCGCCCATTGCACCGGCGCGGGGGCTTTGCACTGTCTTCACGTCGGTGATTGCAGCAGGACCGTGCCAGGACCAATTGGACACCGACCACCAGGCCCACCGCAAGCACGGAGATCCCAGAGACCCACAGCCAACAGCAGCCCAGCCCAGCCCCACTCCAACTACAGAAGAACCTGGGTTGCGGATGACGGGGCGCAGCTCGGGGCGTCGTAGGGGCCCATCGGGGAGCGGCCACTCAAAGCCACGCCGGGAGATGTAGGGCCCTGCCCCGGTCTTGATGTTGGAGCCCCCGGCAGGCGCTAGCAAGTCCGCGGCAATTTACAGCCGCGCCGGGCGTTGTAAGGCCCCCCTCCAGGTCACTCTCAACCTCTATGATGTTTGCTCTCAACCCCGTAATTCGGGCGGGAGAAGTCGCCGCTGCCGGTGCCCCGCAAAGCAGTCTCCCACCGGAGACCCGCGAGCTCCCGGTGTCACCATCCACCGGAGTCGGGTCGCAGCAGCTCGCCCCCGCAACTCTCCACGCTCCGAAGCTGGCTAGCTCCACGGAGGTAGGTCCGTAGGTCCACAGCTCCCACCGACCCCCAGGCCCACTGCAAGCACGGAGATCCCAGAGACCCACAGCCAGCAGCAACTCCAGCCCAGCCCCGCTCCAACTCCAGAGGAACACGTAGGGGCAGAAGCTGATGGTGTGCAAGGTACGTCTTGTTCTTGGGGTGGCGGATGAGGGGGCGCAGCTCGGGCTGTGGGCGAACTGCCAGTTGTCGCCGTAGCGGCCAAAGATCATAGAGGAGCTCCTCTATGATCTTTGGTAGCGGCCCATCGGGGAGCGGATTCCTCTGGAGGGGGAGGGGGAGGGGGGTATTGTGCTGTTTGATCGCCCCCTGCTATCCCAGGGACAGGGAGACACAGCGGCTTTTTAGACTGGTGGGCAATCACTTCCAAAGTTCTGCCCACACAGTCAGTACACCTCTCCTACACTGTATTTCATACAAACATTTATTCTGCAAGAAAAAACGACATTGAAGACTCAAACTCGCGATCGAGTAACTGCCAGGATCAAGGCGCAAACTCGCGACCTTGCGGATATGAGCCGAGCACTCTACCACTGAGCCAGCCATTAAAATCTACGCTAAAAAATTTCCATTCCGAAGACCGACAAATTCTGAATTACGAAAAGTGTCTGGTCCCAAGGCTTTCGGATAAAAGGTTGTGCACCTGTACTGAGTAACGGGTCGGAATACTTATGTAAATGTGATATTTCAGTTATTTATATTTAATTACTTTGCAAAAATGTCTAAACACCTGTTTTTGCTTTTTTATTATGGGGTATTGTGTGTAGATTGATGATTAAAAAAACTGAAATTAATCCATTTTAGAATAAAGCTGTAACGTAACAAAATGTGGAAAAACTGAAGGGGTCTGAATGCTTTCTGAATGCACTATACATCCTTTTATTCTGAGGCTATGGCCTCTGGTCCTAGACTCTCCCACTAGTGGAAACATCCTCTGCACATCCACTCTATCCAAGCCTTTCACTCTTCGGTAAGTTTCAATGAGGTTCCCCCTCATCCTTCTAAAGTCCTGTGAGGGTTCCTGTGATGTGGAAGACATACTGCCTAGTTCCTGTACCAAATAGGACACGCCCCAGCTCCTCCAATGACTACAGGCCGGTGACGCTGACTTCATGAAGTTCCTGGAGAGGCTGGTGCTCGCTCACCTGCAAACCCTCGTTAATCCCTAACTGGACCCCCTGCAGTTTGCTTACCAGAGATGGGGGTTGAGGACGCCATCATCCACCTGCTCCATCGTTCCTATGCTCACCTGGATAAGCCAGGAAGCATTGTGAGAGTCATGTTTTTTTTCACTTCTCTAGTGCTTTTAACCATCCGACCTGCACTGCTAGGGAGCAAACTGACGAAGATGCGGGTGGATGCTCCATAGGTGTCCTGGATCACCAACTACCTGACTGGATAACCACAATATGTCAGGCTACAGAACTGTGTCTCGGACATGGTAGTGAGCAACACAGGGGCCCCACAGGGGATGGTCCGCTCTCCCTTCCTGTTCACCATCTACACCTTAGACTTCAGATATATCTCTGACTCCTGCCACCTGCAGAAGTTTTCAGATGACTCTCAATTGTGGGCTGCATCAGTGAGGGGAGGGAAGCTGAATACAGAGGTGTAGTCAACAACTTTGTTGAGGGGTGTGAGCTGAATCACCTGCAGCTCACCTACAAGACTAAGGAGTTCATGGTGGACTTTAGGAGGAGAGGGACACACCTATCCCCTGTCTCCATCAATGGTGTGGATGTGCAGTTTACCAAGGAGTGTACCTGGACAATAAACTGGACTGGTGCAGGATCGCCGAGGCTCTGTACAAGAAGGGACAGAGCTGGCTGTACATTTTGAGAAGGCTCCGCTCCTTCAACATCTGCAGTGAGATGCTACAGATGTTCTACCAATCAGTGGTAACCAGTGCCATCTTCTTCACTGTTGTGTGCTGGGACAGCAGGGCGAAGGCTGCGGACACCAACAGGATTAACAAACTCACCAGGAAGGCTGGCTCCGTCCTGGGGGAGGAGTTGGATTCATGGGAAATGGTCGTGGAGAGGAGGATGCTCCTCAAACTGCGGAGCATCTTGGATAATACAGCTCACCCCCTCCATGGCACACTGGTCAACCTGAGGAGCGCCTTCAGCAACAGACTGGTTCCACTAAGATGCAGCGCAGAATGCCACAGGAGATCCTTCTTCCCTGTGGCTATCAACTGTACAACACCTCCCCCTTCTGAAGTGGGGTAGACTGACTCCCCTTGCCCCCTGCTCCCCAATCTTTGCATATCCTCAATCCTGGACTTTCCACTCATCACTTTAATTTTATGTTTTATGTATCTTGTTGTGTTTGATGACTGTTGGCAGACTAATTTCCCTCCTGGGATGAATAAAGTTCTATCGTATCATATCATATGAAAACCATTTGAACATTTTTAACCAGACGAGTACCTTCAGCAACAGACTGGTTCCACCAAGATGCAGGACAGAACGCCACAGGAGATCCTTCTTATCCTTCTTCCCTGTGTCTATCAAACTGTACAACTCTTCCCCCATCTGTCGTAGGGTAGACTGAGACGTACTCCCTCCTCCCCTCCCAAAACCTTTGTACATCCCCAATCCTTCCACTCATCACTTTAATTTCATGTTTCATGTATTTTGAGTTTTTATGACAGTTGGCAGATCAATTTCCCTCCTGGGATAAATAAAGTTCTATCGTATCGTATCGTACAGACCCAGAGCTGTCAAACGCTCATCTTATGTTAACCCATCCATCCTGGGCTCGTTCTCGTAAACATATATTTAAACACATTCAACATCAGACACAAACCATCTTCCACCACCTAAATAATCTCTTATCAAAACCAACAATATGCCTTAACTTCCATCGCTTTTTCTTTAGACAGTGATAATTTATAGACGTTTTTGAAGCTGTTGCACACCTGGCCCAAAGATGTCACGTTCTAATCACCAGGACATGAACTGGACATTTCTTTTTTAAATGGGTCACTACTACATGGGCTATTCTAGTCACTTTTCAGCCTTCGTACCATCCGAGAGAACTCTGTGAAGCCCTGAAATAAGGAATATATTTTGATCATGCATTAATCAAGAATATCAATACCATCAAATAATAAAGTTCCACAAAAGATGTTGGGAGAAAATTTAATTGGACATACCAAGAGTTCCAAAAGTCACCTTTCTATGTTAAGTGACACCAAGTTTGCGATTCGTAAGTGAATGTGGAATTCCCAGAGCAGCTTCAGTTACAATATCTGGACTGTGAGGAATTCAAAATCTGAATGAAGTCCAGGTGCAGGCATAGGAAGATCAAATTATTAATTTAAATGCAGATGAATGCCTGCAAGGCCATATGCAAAAGGAGGTAGCTTTCATCTTTTTTTTAATTGAATTCTGAAACATTTTATTTATTTAAAATGTTTAAGCACTTAAGTTAATTGACCAGGAATGAAGATGATTGCAAAAAGTGGTGAACACTACCCAGTCTAACAAGGGGTACTTACCTACCCGCCATCAAAGGGATCTATAAGAATCGCTGCCTCAAAAAGACAGCTAGCATCATCTGACCCACATCACCCTGGCCACCCTCTCATTTCACTCCTGCCACCTGGAAGAAGGTATAGGACCTGAAAACTGTAATGTCCAGTTACAGGAGCAGATTATTCCCGACAACCCAAAGACTGGAGGGTGGCTGTAATTAAGTGACTCAACCACACGTTAAGATACAACACGTTTTTATTATAGCACTTACGGCATAAGATCTACGGTACATTTCAGTCCCGAGCTGCTACATCTACTGCCTGACGTAAGCAGGTTCTAACTATTATAAAACACGTACTAGGCGGGGCTACTACTAACAAACACTATGATTGGCTAGCATGCAATAGCCAATCTACATCTCTTCTTGTAGAAATTAAAGAAACGGCGATGGCTTAAACAATATAAAGTGTTAACAATATACTAGCAAAGTTACACGTAATCACCACATCTAACGGATGGCCTACAAACCCGTCCAGCCCACGTGCGGTAAGAGGTCTCACCTCCTTTTGCGGGAGAACAGACTGGGGAGGGGAGCGGTGACACAACCGGCGACCCGACAGGACTGGTGGGAGTCGACCTTGGCGAACCAGGTGCCAACCGACGCGGGGAACCCGCTGCAGAAGTGACGGTTAGAGGTGGGGAAGCTGGACCGACTGGGGTTTCGAACACGAGTAGCGGGACGTCAGGACATGGGGTCGGAGGATGCAGTTCCTTCACTGGAAGGCTGTGTTGACGGTTGCGTCTGTAGATGACTCCGTCCACTTCGACCAGGTATGAACGTGGTTCCTTGGAAGGGCCGTGAATGTGTTCCAGTCGTGAGTGAGCCTTATCGGTTTGCAGGCGAAACATTTGTCCACGTGTAAGAGGTTTAAGTGGCTTGCTGGACTTGTCAAAGAATTGTTTCTGAGTGTCCCGTTGAAGTTGTAGTTGTAGCAGCTGCTGGGAGAGAGGTAGGGGAGTATGGGTTTGGCGTGACATCAGTCGCTGGGCTGGGGAGCCTAGGACGGGATCCCATGCAATGTGTCGTAGATTGAGCAAGTCCAGCTATACATCAGATTTGACAAGGTAGGCTCTTTCCATGAGTTGTTTGGCACTCCGAACAGTCCGTTCGGCTAGTCCATTGGACTGCGGGAGCTCGGGGCTGCTGGTAATGTGTTGGAAGACCCAATGTTCAGCAAAGTTCTTAAATGCTTGGCTGGTGAATTGCCTGCCGTTATCAGATTGAATACGTGCAGGGGAGCCAAGCATGGAGAGGTGTCGTTGCAGCTTCTCAATCACTCTGAGGAAATACTCTGCAGTAGGTCTATTTCGAACCAGCCTGAGTAACAGTCGACAAGAACCAGATAGTGTTTTCCGTGTCATTCGAAGATGTCGGTAGCCAAGGAGGACCACGGCTAAGAAGGGACTGGTTGGGGCAGTAGAGGCTGCTTTTGCTGATGTGGCACCAGGCTGTTGCAGAAAGCGCTCGGTTCTTTCACGTATGTATTTGGTCATCACGGGCCAGTAAAACATGCTTTGAGCCCGTTGGATGGTTGCCTCCGCGCCGGGATGGCCCCTGTGGATGTTGTTGTAGTATTCACTCCGTAGTGCAGCTGGGACCCGGCGCTGGGACCTTGTGGCCCTTGACTATTATTCCATCCTGCAGCACTAGTTCATCATGAACCAGGAAGTAGGGTCGTATTTTGAGCGGTGTGTTTGACTGTTTGTGGGGCCAACTGCCCCGTATGACTGTGGACAGCAATTGTAAAGTCTCATCAGCAGCCGTGCGTTTGGCTAGGCGGAGTAAACGATCAGTCGGCACAAACGAAACCTTCATGACTGAGAATTCGTCTTGTTCGGACAGGTGCTGTTCATTGGTTCTGCGCGGGGCTCTGGATAGCGTGTCTGCTATGTGCATTTCTTTACCTTTCTTGTAGATGATGCGGAAATCAAAGCGCTGCAGCTGCGTCATCATCCGTTGCAGTCGTGCAGGTGCAATCGGGTTGTTCAGAATAGTGACCAGCGGCTGGTGGTCAGTCTCAATGGTAACAGTCTTACAAAAGATGAAATCTTTGAATTTGGAGCAGGCGAAAACCACTGTGAGCAGTTCTTTTTCAATCTGGGCATAGCGCTGTTCAGTTTAAGTTAGAGTACGTGATGCATATGAGGCTGGCTTGAAACCGCCATCAGTAGAGGTGTGCAGGCACGCTGCGCCTAGCCCGTACTGAGACACATCGCAGGTAACCGTAATCGGTAATTCCAGGCTAAAATATGAAAGTGTTGGTGCGCTAGCCAGCTGTAGCTTGAGGGTGACAAAAGCCCTTTGGTGCTGCGGGTACCAGGACCATGTCACGTCTTTGTGTGTCAGTTCTCGCAGGCGAGCCAATAAGTCGCTGAGGTTGGGGATAGATTTAGTCAGGTAGTTAACCATGCCAGGGAATCGCTGTAAGCTCACAACATCAGAGGGAATCGGCAGTTAGTTGATGGCTGCAGTTTTCAGTGGGTCTGGTCTGAGACCGCTGCTGGTAAAACAATGTCCGACGTAAGTGACTTCGGGAACCCAAAACCTGCACTTTAGTGGGTTCAGTTTAAGATGAATGTCTTTGGCGTGGTCGAGTACTCGCTTCAGATTAGTGTCGTGTTCAGCCAGGTCGTGACCGTAGACGAGGATGTCATCAACAATGATGGCGCACGGGTACTCTGCAAACAACTGTTGCATGGTGCGCTGGAAAACTTCGCTGGCGGAGTTGATGCCGAAGGGCATCCTCAAAAATTTGAAATGAACAAAGGGTGTGCCAAAAGTGGCGATGTTGGATGTGTCCGGGTCCAATGGAATCTGCCAAAACGAGCTTTTGGCGTCCAGGACTGAAAAAACTGCTGCATTGCCGATCTGTGCAGCGACAGCTTCTGTGGTTCTCATTGGTAGTGAGGGCGTTTGATTGCTGTATTAAGATCTCTGGGATTGATACAGATGCGAATCTCCTCTTTGTTTTTCTTAGTTCCGACGACCATAGTGGAGACCCAATCAGATGGGTCAGTTACTAGGTATGTCACAATACTTACCTTCAACGGCGCTGCAATTCTGCCACTGGCCATGTGCGCGATTTTGGCGCCTTTGAGGGGGGGGGGGCGGAGTTAAAACGCGTTTTTTCCTACCTTGTCCTGGATTATATTTGGTTGGAGTGCAAGCTTTTGCTGAAGAATTGTTCCGACGGCCGTTCTGTGTATTTTTTTTTTTTAATCGCCCGACAAGTTCAGCGCTGGAGTAATTTTAAAAGCAGCTTCCAAAGCCATCAATGCCGACAACGGGGACGGATTTCACGTTTGGGACAGGTAAATGAAAGCCGTTTATTTTATGTATAAAAATGCTCCTTACGATGCCTTTAATTCACATTTTAGGTTGCGAAACGGTGATTTTTTCCCCCATAGGAACCGGCAGTATTTTTCCTGCCGATACGGGTTTAAATTTACCACCACCGCAACGTTCCAATTGATCGCGTTCCAGAAAAACTCACTCGCAAGATGATTTAAACGGCCATTAATTTACAGGTATTAAACACTAAATTCCTTCCATTTGGCCTATAAATCCATGACAATGAGATTTAAAAATTATGTTATATTGTGAATTCTTATGTGAATGTTAATTGGACACTTAGGCTATTTAAAAATATTAATCTATTCTTAAGAAATTGATAGATGTTTAGATCTAGTAATTGCATTTTATAATTAGCTACAATTAGGTAACTAACTAATTATATGCTTTAATTTCAAGTCATCTAAGTAAGATTGCTTCATATTTGTTTCATAATGCTTCAATCCAAAATAACTGAACATTTCTTTCAGTTCTCTTAATTTTTAACAAATTTATGGGCTTTTGACTGTCCTCGATCACAGCTTTTGTGTTAAGTCAATGGAAAAGCAATAGGGAACAAGATGCTAATTTCAGAGTATGAAAATGGCCATAACTTTTTTAATACTGAAGATATGAAAGTGAATTAGGTGTCAAATTAAACTTCATTTTATGCTTTATCTGATGGGATAAATTACAGATTTGATTTTTAAAATCTCAAAATTTTGTAACATTGCTACAGTTACTTCAGCAATGACACCCAATGATCCCTTTTGTAAATGATCTCATTGCCTCCAGTGATCCCTTTTGTAAAAGCAAATGTAAGGTACCCAACATCAGACCTGGGTGGAATGAGTTTGTGGCTGAGCAGTACGCTGAGGCAAGAGAGGCCTTTAGACTCTGGTCAGAGGCAGGTAGGCCTAGACAGGGAGTATTGCTAGATATGAAAAAACGCACAAATGCTAGAGTTAAATATGCACTTCGTTTTATTAAGAAAAATGAAAACACAATGAGAGCAGACTCGCTTGCCAGGAAGCTACAGAATAACAACCTTACTAACTTCTGGAAAGAGGTCAGAGTAATGAATAACAGCAAAACACCCCTACCGTCTGACATTGAAGGTGTTAGTAGCCCAGAAAAAATAGCTGAGAGTTGGCGTGAGCACTACTGTAACCTTTTTAACTGTGTTAAAAGTAACCCAGTTAGAATCAATCATGAACTTATTGATCTCTCTGTAGATATGGTAGTTAGGGCAGCTGATGTCTATGATGCCATTAACATGTTGGATAACAACAAAGCCTGTGGTATGGACTGCATTACTACAGAACATCTAAAATATGCCAGCTATAAGCTCTGCCCTTTGCTTTCCATGTGCTTTAATGGCTGTCTGGTTCATGGTGTCTTGCCAAATGATATTATGTCTGTAATGCTAGTGCCTGTGATTAAAGATAAGGCTGGTAGGATCAACAGTATTGATAATTACCGACCTATTGCACTAGCCAGTATCTTATCTAAAGTACTGGAGAGAATACTGCTGACAAAGCTAGAAATGTATGTCCTTACTACTGACAATCAGTTTGGGTTCAAAAGAAAACATGGAACTGACCTGTGTATTTATGCTCTTAAAGAGATTGTGTTCAGGTACACAAGCCTGAATTCATCTGTATTCCTATGTTTTATTGATGCGTCCAAGGCATTTGATAGAATTAACCATGAACACTTGTTTGTAAAATTGCTAAATAGAGGTGCCCTTAAATTCTTAGTGAGAATCTTAGTGTTCTGGTATGCCCATCAAACGTTTCACGTTAAATGGGACAATGATGTATCTGCTCCATTCTGTGTTAGTAACGGAGTGCGGCAAGGAGGAATTTTGTCTCCTATTTTATTTAATGTTTATATGGACAAATTGTCAAATCAGTTAAATAGGCTAAAAACTGGCTGTCTTGTGGGCATCACTATTGTTAATCATCTGATGTATGCAGATGACCTGGTCCTGCTCTGTCCATATAGTGCTGGGCTGCAGCAGATGTTGAAGGTGTGCTCTCAGTATGGCCTTGATTATGACATTAAGTATAACGCTAAGAAAAGCCACATAATGATAGTTAGAAGCGCTGAGGACAGGGAATCAACTTTTCCGACCTTTTATTTGTCAGACAGTCCTCTTGCTGTATGTGAGGAAATTAAATACTTAGGTCATGTCATATCTGATGACTGGAAGGATGACAAAGACCTCTACCGACAGCGCTGTAAAATTTATCTTCAAGCCAACATGCTTATAAGGAAGTTTTACATGTGCTCTGATTCTGTGAAGTGTTCCCTGTTCAGAACCTACATCACACCATTATATACTGCTCAATTGTGGTCTAATTATAAGAAAAAGAGTATGCAGAGGCTTAAGGTTGCATACAATGATGCAATGAGGTTGCTACTTCGTGTCCCTAGGTGGCATAGTGCCAGTCAATTGTTTGTGTCCACTAGAGTGCCAACCTGTGAGGCACTCTTAACACAGCTGATGTTTAGTTTTATGTGTCGCCTGGACAAATCAGAGAACCACATAATTGAAGCCCTAGTCAGCCCTCTGAAAAGCTGCTATAGATTCACTTCTAGGCTAAGACGGCATTGGTGCAATAGCTTATATATATTTTAGGCTAATATGCAATTTTTTAATGTATCTTTGTAATTCTTTGTACTGTTTGATGTGTTATATGGACCTGTGTCTGAAATAAAGCTTTAATAAATAAATAATACCATGCGTTTAAGTTCATCGTGTTTTCTGTCACGCATGGCATGCGGAACCCGATGTGGCGCTCTGACTACAGGTGTGACAGTAGGATCAACAGTGATGTGATATTTAATAGGCAGCTTGCCAAGTTCATCATTAAACAGGTTTTTGTATTGGGAAAATAACTGTTGAGTAGGATCATCAGTGAGGCATAGTTTGTGGACCGCGCGTCCAAAGTACACCAGGCCTAGATCGTGGCATGCGTTGATACCGAGCAAAGTCTCTGAGTTTCATTTAACAACGTAAAACTGCAAGGTGCACTTTAAATCAGCTTTTCCAAGTGGGTGTAAGATATCTCCTCTGTTCAAGAAGGGCTGCAAGGAAAATGCTGGGAACTATAGACCAGCGAGCTTAACATCTGTAATTGGAAAGTTACTAGAGTAAGTATACTGAGGGATAGGATATACAAGCATTTGGACAAAGGGTTTCCAGCCTGGGGTAAATTTACCCCCAGGGGGAATATTTCAGGGGGTTGATTCTGGATTTGTACATATTTTTTCTCATTGACTGAATGTGATTGGTTCTTGTATACCGGTATCTGTTCATCATCATTAATTGTTCATAAATAAGTGAAATAACATTCGTATGTGCTATTAAAGTTGATAGGGGTAAAGAGGACAAAAAAGGTTGGGAACCCCTGATTTAGACGGACAACGGCTAATCACGGAGAGTCAGCACGGTTTTGTATGTGTGAGGTCGTGTCTCACAAATCTGATTGAGATTTTTGAAGATGGGTTCAAAAAGGATGATGAGGGCAGAGCAGTAGATGATATGAACTTCAGCAAAGCATTCAACAAGGTTCTGCTTGGTAGGCTGCTCTGGAAGGTTAGATTGCATGGGATCCAAGGAGAGATAACTGAATGGATAGAAAATTGGCTTCATGGAAGGAAGCAGAGGGTGATGGTGGAAGGTTGCTTCTCTGACTGGCAGCCTGTGACTAGTGGCGTGCCTTAAGGGCCTGTCCCACTTACGCAATTTTTTCAGCGACCTGCTGGCACTCGTCATAATCACAGCAGGTCGCTGAAATTTTTCAAAATGTTGAAAATCCAGCGGCAACTAGTAAAAAATACGACTCTTTGGGTGACTACTCACAATACCCTTAATATCAAAGGTTTGGATGAGAACATACATGTCAAGACTAGCAAGTTTGCTGATGACACAAAGGTGGGTAGTTTTGCAGATAATGAAGATGGTTGTGAAAAATTGCAGCAGGATCTTGAGCGATTGGCCAGGTGGGCTGAAGAATGGTTGATGGAATTGAATACAGAGAAACGTGTTGCATTTTGGGAAGTCTAACATGGGCAGGACATACACAGTTAATGTTAGGGCTCTGGAGATTGTTGTAGAGCAGAAGGATCTAGGATTGCAGGTGCATGGTTCCTTGAAGGTGGAGTTGCAAATAGATAGGATGGTCAAAAAGGTTTTTGGCACATTGATCTTCATTAATCAGAGTATTGAATATATGAATTACAGAGTATTGAATTGTGGATTACAGCTCTGCCTTCAACACAATCATGTGTAGACTGGTAGACTGGTCTCCAAGCTGTCCGACCTAGGTTTCGAACACATCAGCCTATGGATTAAGGACTTCCTTACGGACCGGCCGTAGTCAGTCAGGATGGGACCACGCCACTCCCCCACTCTGACACTCAGCACAGGAGCTCCACAAGGCTGTGTGCTGAGCCCCCTCCTCTACTCCCTCTATAATTATGACTGCATGCCGACCCACAGCACGAACACCATCATTAAATTTGCAGACGGCAGGGCTGATCACTGAGGGTGATGAGTCAGCTTACAGTGAGGAGGTACAGAGGTTAATAGGCTGGTGCTCAGAGAACAACTTAGCACCCAATACAAAGAAAACAAAAGAGCTCATCATTGACTTCAGGAAGAAGCAGGGTGAGCATCCCCCACTGCACATAAACGGAGAAAGAGTGGACATAGTCTCCAGTTTAAGGTTCCTGGGCACCCACATCTCAGCAGATCTCAGGTGGTCAACTAACACGCTCTCCCTGGTAAAGAAGGCACAACAACGGCTTTACTTCCTAAGATCACTCAGGAAAGTTAACTTGCCACAACAGCTGCTCGTGTCATTCTACCGTTGCTCCATAGAGAGCGTCCTGACACATGGCATCCTGGTGTGGTATGGCAACAGTTCTGCGGCTGACAAGAAGGCTCTGCAGAGAGTCATCAATACAGCCCAGGAGATCACCAACACACACCCGCCTGCCCTAGAAGAGATCTACAGCTCTCGTTGCCTGCGGAAGGCATCACGCATACAACAGGACTCATCTCATCCCGCACCACTTGTTTGCCCTTCTGCCCTCAGGAAAGCGTTACAGGTCCATCAAATCACACAGCACAAGATTAACAGTTTCTACCCCAAGGCCATCACCACTCTGAACTCTGCACTGAACACCCCCCCCATAGCCAATATTTTTTACTGCCACAACACTATACTGTGAAATATTGCACATTCTAACTTGACAACGCCATTTTTGTTGTTTCCATCGTCGTTATTATTTATCTGATATGTTGGAGTTCCGCTTGGGCAGTGCACCTGAAATTTTGTTGTATGTATTTACAATGACAATTAAGTGTATTATTATTATTATTATTATTATTATTATTATTATTATTATTATTATTATTATTATTATTATTATTATTATGATTATTATTTTTATTATTATTATTATTATTATTATTATTTTTATTTTTATTATTATTATTATTATTATTATTATTATTATTATTATTATTATTATTATTATTATTATTATTATTATTATTAGTTGGGAGGTTATCTTGCAGTTGTATAAGACGTTGGTGAGGCCGCATTTAGAGTATTGTGTTCAGTTCTGTTATCAGGTTATTGGAAAGATGTTGTACAAGGATGTTGCCAGGACTAGAGGGTCTGAGCTATCGAGAGAGCTTGAGTAGGCTGGGACTCTATTCCTTGGAGTGCAGGAGGATGAGGGATGATCTTATGGAGGTGCATAAAACCTGAGGTAGACACAAAATGCTGGAGTAACTCAGCGGGACAAGCAGCACCTCTGGAGAGAAGGAATAGGTGCCACTGCCAGATGAAGTCCAATTCCGCAACATTCAAGTCAAACAATTGGAGTGATACAAGAAATCTCTCTTTGAACTTTGCAGAGCCATTAAGGATGCGAAGAGGGGATTCTGGGTGTGCTGGGCTGTACGGAGGTTGAACGTTCTCCCCGTGACCTGCGTGGGTTTTCTCCGAGATTTTCAGTTTTCACCCACACTGCAAAGACGTACAGGTTTGTAGTTAATTGGCTTGGTGTAAATTAAAAATGTTCCCTAGTGTGTGTAGGTTATTGTTAATGTGCAGGGATTGCTGGTCGACGCAGACTCTTTGGGCCGAAGGGCCTGTTTCCACACCATATCTCTAAACTAAACTAAACTTATTGAGAGTAGAGGAATCCACATGACTACTTCTGCTTTTGAAAAAAAACTTTCCTGAATATTAGAGCAATCTTTTTGCTATCCATCTCAGTGCAAATACTAAGCAAGCCACTTAACAATTCTTCAATATGATCGGCTGAGATGATCAGGTTCATTATCAACGGACATGTATAGATTCACTTTTTAATGACTGTCCGACAAGAATTTAAAATAAAATCGTAAGTGCAAACACACATTTTCTAACGAATGCTTACTTAACATGTTGGTTCTTTTGTAATCCTATTATATAACACTCGTCAAATATTGAATTAGTTGGCTTACTATTCAAATTTCATATGTTTCATCATCCACTTTAACTGCCTTCTTCAACTGCAAAACTACTCTTATCATTCTCACAAGCGGAATCTGTGGCTCATTTTCACATAGAATAGTACGGAAAAGGAACAGATCCTTCGACCCACAATGTCCATGCCGAACATGACGCCAAGTTAAACTAATCTCCTCAATTTGCATGTGATCCATATGCCCTACCTTACCTATTAAAAACAAATTAGTAATGTGATGATCAATCATAATAAAGAATGGTGAGTTCTATAACAAGCACTATTACAAATTTTTATAAACTTATTTATAGTGGCAGCTACCGATGATAACTGGAAAATATTCCATCAGAACTGCTTTCTGGTTTTGTAAATTAGTTTCACATATCAGAATTCCAATGATGTTACACTTACTTTAAAGAAACATAATATCTTGCAGGATGACTTGAAGGTGGTGGTGTTTCTAGCACTTTTCCTTCTGTGTGGTTGATACTGATGTTTGGGAGATGACTGCATCTTCAAAAAGGTAAATTTCACTGCAACAATATGCATGTGTTGAATATTTAAGATAAAGATCTTAATCTGTGACAATAAAGCTGACTGTATAAATCAGCAAAACATCAAACTCCAGAAGAAAAATTACAAGGTTGGTATCCTGCACAGATAGTTATGTCCTGAATGATACTGAGCTTTTTGTGTTTTTATGGATGCACCCATATAATAAAGTGAAGAGTAATTATTCATTCTCCAGACATGTCCCATAACATAGAAACATAGAAAATAGGTGCAGGAGTAGGCCATTCGGCCCTTCGAGCCTGCACCGCCATTCGATATGATCATGGCTGATCATCCAACTCAGTATCCCATTCCTGCCTTCTCTCCATACCCCCTGATCCCTTTAGCCACATCTAACTCCCTCTTAAACATAGCCAATGAACTGGCCTCAACTACCTTCTGTGACAGAGAATTCCACAGATTCACCACTCTCTGTGTAAAAAATGATTTTCTCATCTCGGTCCTAAAAGACTTCCCTCTTATCCTTAAACTGTGACCCCTACTTCTGGACTTCCCCAACATCGGGAATAATCTTCCTGCATCTAGCCTGTCCAACCCCTTAAGAATTTTGTAAGTTTCTATAAGATTCCCCCTCAATCTTCTAAATTCAAGCGTGTACAAGCCGAGTCTATCCTGTCTTTCTTCATATGAAAGTCCTGCCATCCCAGGAATCAGTCTGGTGAACCTTCTCTGTACTCCCTCTATGGCAAGAATGTCTTTCCTCAGATTAGGAGACCAAAACTGTACGCAATACTCCAGATGTGGTCTCACCAAGACCCTGTACAACTGCAGTAGAACCTCCCTGCTCTTATACTCAAATCCTTTTGCTATGAATGCTACCATACCATTTGCTTTCTTCACTGCCTGCTGCACCTGCATTCCTACTTTCAATGACTGGTGTACCATGACACCCAGGTCTCGTTGCATCTCCCCTTTTCCTAATCGGCCACCATTCAGCTAATAGTCTACTTTCCTGTTTTTGCCACCAAAGTGGATAACCTCACATTTATCCACATTATACTGCATCTGCCATGCATTTGCCCACTCACCCAACCTATCCAAGTCACCTTGCAGCCTCCTAGCATCCTCCTCACAGCTAACACTGCCCCCTAGCTTCGTGTCATCCGCAAACTTGGAGATGTTGCATTCAATTCCCTCATCCAGATTATTAATATATATTGTAAATAGCTGGGGTCCCAGCACTGAGCCTTGCGGTACCCCACTAGTCACTGCCTGCCATTGTGAAAAGGACCCGTTTACTCCTACTCTTTGCTTCCTGTCTGCCAGCCAGTTCTCTATCCACATGAATACTGAACCCCCAATACCGTGTGCTTTAAGTTTGTATACTAATCTCTTATGTGGGACCTTGTCGAAAGCCTTCTGAAAGTCCAGATATAGCACATCCACTGGTTCTCCCCTATCCACTCTACTAGTTACATCCTCGAAAAATTCTATAAGATTTGTCAGACATGATTTACCTTTCATAAATCCATGCTGACTTTGTCCAATGAATTCACCACTTTCCAAATGTGCTGCTATCCCATCTTTAATAACTGACTCCAGAATTGTCCCCACCACCGATTTTAGACTAACTGGTCTGTAATTCCCCGTTTTCTCTCTCCCTCCCTTTTAAAAAAAAGTGGGGTTACATTAGCTACCCTCCAGTCCTCATGAACTACTCAAGAATCTGAAGGGTTTTGAAAAATTATCACTAATGCATCCACTATTTCTGGGGCTACTTCCTTAAGTACTCTGGGATGCAACTTATCTGGCCCTGGGGATTTATTGGCCTTTAATCCATTCAATTTACCTAACACCACTTCCCGGTTAACCTGGATTTCACTCAGTTCCTCCATCTCATTTAACCCCCGGTCCCTTGCTATTTCCGGCAGATTATTTATGTCTTCCTTAGTGAAGACAGAACCAAATTAGTTATTCAATTGGTCTGCCATGTCCTTGTTCCCCATGATCAATTCACCTGTTTCTGACTGCAAGGGACCTACATTTGCTTTAACTAATCTTTTCCTCTTCACATATCTATAAAAACTTTTGCAGTCAGTTTATCTATTTTCCCTTTCCTAATTAAGCCTTTTGTCCTCCTCTGCTGGACTCTGAATTTCTCCCAGTCCTCTGGTAGGCTGCTTTTTCTGGCTAATTTGTACGCTTCATCTTTTGTTTTGATACTATCCCTGATTTCCCTTGTTATCCACGGATACACTACCTTCCCTGATTTATTCTTTTGCCAAACTGGGATGAACAATTGTTGTAGTTCATCCATGCAGTTTTTAAATGCCTTCCATTGCATATCCACCGTCAACCCTTTAAGAATAATTTGCCAGTCTATCTTGGCCAATTCACGTCTCATACCCTCAAAGTCACCTTACTTTAAATTCAGGACCCTTGTTTCTGAATTAACAATGTCACTCTCCATCCTAATGAAGAACTCAATCATATCATGGTCACTCTTGCCCAAGGGGCCACGCACAAGACTGCTAACTAACCCTTCCTCGTTAATCAATACCCAGTCTAGAATAGCCTGCTCTCTCGTTGGTTCCTCTACATGTTGGAGGAACACGATAACACGAAAAGCCTTGCAGTCATAAGTGTAACAATTGCAGAATAACTAGAATCTGGCCCGTTTTGGTAGCCACAACATTTTTAGTGCGCGAGATAGTGGCGCAGTAGTAAGGTTACTGAGTTAAAGTGCTTGAAATCAGTTCAATCCTGATTTTGGGTGTTGTCTGTATGAAGTTTTAACATTCACATTGTAACCGTGTGAGTTTTCTCAGAGTTCTTCCTTTTCCTTCCACACTCCAAAAACGTACAAGTTGTAGGGTAATTGGCTTCAGTAAAATTGTCCCTATTGTATAGAAGAGTGTTAGTGTTCAGGGATCGCTGGTCAGTGTGGACTCAGTAGGTTGAAGGGCCTGTTACCGAGCTGTCTAAAGGCTTTTATCCAGATTTGATTGCATTGAGTTGCCTATCAATGCTGTTAATGAGAGATAAGTATCTCATTGAATGAAAGGTGATTATTGCAATTTATGGATATTATTGCTTCCTACCTGTGCTGGATCTGTTAATCACCAATATTACCTGAAGTTTCTTTTGATTTGAGTGTATTGAGAAGATATGCGCGCACTTGCTCTTATCAGGGCCATGGAATATCATGTGACTTTCAATATGGAATGACCTTCAAGATGGCGACGGCGGTGATCGGAGAGGATCGGTGCGGGTGAGTGGGCTGTGGGCTCACCTCCATGTCCTTGGAAGCACTCTGAGGGTTCCATGGTCGGCTGGGTGTACCGCACCGGCACATGGAAGTGCAACAGTAGTTGCGGGAGGTGAGGAATGGCACGTTCAGGGGTTGACCTGTCTATGGAGTGGGCTGCTAGAGGCCTGGCAGCCGCCGGGTTTTCACATAGATCAGATGCTCCCCCACAGGGAGCCCCCACAGATGACGGTCGAGTGCATGGATCAAACACGGCCTGCAGCGGCAAAGGACCTTAACAGCATTGCCAGGCCAGGTCGACCCCTGCAACACTCACCCAGTGATGCCACCGCCAAGATGAGATTTTTTTTTAAAGAACTTTGATACACCAGCCTGGCATATGTTTTTATCGTCTAAATAGTTCAGTTCATAGTGTAGAGCCAGTGAGATCGCATCCTCCGTGGACCTCTTGTGGTGGTAGGCAAATTGCAGTGGATCTAGGTTCTTGTTAAGGTAGTTGATGTGCACCATGGCCAACTTCTCAAATGACTTCATCACCATGGACGTTAGTGCTACCGGTCGACAGTCATTGACATATGTCACCTTATTCTTCTTGGGCACTGGTATTATTGATGCCCTTTTAAAGCAGGTGGGAACCTCAGACATCAGTAATAAGAGGTTGAAGATGGCCACAAAAACCCCAGTTAGTTGGTCATCGCAGGTTTTAAGGACATGACTAGGTATACCATCGGGTCCAGACACTTTCAAAATATTCACCCTCTTGAAGGATCTTCTGATGTCAGCTTCTGTGACTGAGATTGGAATACATTCGGGGGCTATGGGAGCCTGGGAAGGCACATCAGTGTTCTCCCTATCAAAGTGTGTGTAGAACTGCAATGAGCCTGTCTGGGAGTTATCACCTAACAGTAGAAACAATCATTGATCAGGCATCTACTTCGGGGGCGCTGTTCTGGCAGCAGCCATGTCAGCAGTGCGTCAGTTTTTTCAATTTTTTTTCAATGTTTTAATATGTTTTAAAGTATGTATTTAATGTTTTTTTGTGTGTCTTGTGTGGGGGGTGGTGTGGGGTGGTGAGGTGGAAACCACTTCAGTCGCCTCCTCCGTGGAGAGGCGACTTTTTCCAGGTCGCCTCCCCCATGGCCTAACATCAAGGATCGGCGCGACCTTTCCCGGAGACGCGCTCGGGGCTTCAGCGGCGGGTGCAGCGTGGACTCTCGTTGTGGAGCGGGTGAACCCTCGCTGGGGCTCGCTGGAGGGGAGCGCTCCGTTTCGCTGGCCCGGGGCAGCCGGCAGCCTGAAGTCGCAGCCTGAAGTCTGCAGAGCTCCAGCTGGTGCGGCGTCTACAGCCCGGGATCCCTCGTGGGGGACCCGGGGGAAGAAGAAGCCATCACTGCCGGCCCGCGGCCAACTTCTACCGCGGGGCCGGCATGGACTTACCATCACCCCGGGAGGGGAGCTTCGACCGCCGGCCCTGCAGTCTACGGTGCTTCTGGCTGCGGCGGGGACTTTAAATCTTGACCGCCGGCCTGCGGCCTACAACAATCTAAAGCCGCGGTCTCCGGTGAGGAAGAGCCGATCCTGGACTGACTTTGGACTCTGGCCCTGTCCACGGGGGGGAAGTGGAGGCGGACTGGCCAAATTTTTGTGCCTTCCTCCACAGTGATGAATGCTGTGGTGGATGTTTGTGTTACATTTTGTGTGTTTTTTATTATTGTATCGCTGCTGACAACCCAATCCTTGCCGGGTCACTGCTCGTGCGGTCGACCGGTCGGTGCAAAGAGTAGCTTTGAATGTTTGTCTCTTCGTTGATTGTGTCCCTTTCTTTTTTTTTAAAAAGCTACTGTAATGCGCCCTTTTAAATTGCCCCTCGGGGATGAATAAAGTGCTTGATTGATTGATTGATTGATTGATCTGAAGATAACTGGACCAAGCATGCTATCATTATGGAACCTTCTGTTTATGGTATGGGACAAACATAATTTGATTCCAGTAACCAGAATGGTTTTCCAAACTGATGTGGGGACTAAATAAAATCGGCATGGTCAAAAAGTTCAACTTATCAAAATAATTTAATGTCATTTATTGACCTATACAAGGCACTGGTGGTGATTAAATTAATAGAAAGTGCTTGGCATTCAATATTTATTTTTATTTGACTGTATCATAGAAGCATGCATTTAAAACAAAGCTCTTTAACAGATGTTGATAATTTATTATGTAAAACTGTACCAAATTTGAAAGATACATTTTGAGGCAGTAAATTAGTGGATGCATTTTACAATATATTCATGATGACCATTCACCTGCAGAAAACATTATTTTTTGGTATTTTCACTGTAATTGAATGGCAAATGTCACAAAGCTACATATTTGCTACAATATACAGCACTGCATGTCTGGAATACACTTCTGAGATCATAAGAAAATAACTTTGCAAACGTTTTCTCTGGCTTGCTGCAGAACATATTAATTTAATCTTCTCTCATATTGGCCTCAGAAATCATTAGGACTATGAATATATAGTCACTCAAAATATTTTGCGAAGAGTTAAATTATTTTACAAAAGGTATTGCGCTTTAATTTGCTCTAATGCAATAAAGATCAAATTTTTCTACAGATGAGATTCCTCTTCAAAGATTATGACCCGCTCAGCCTCCCAGATGGAATCTATCTTCTCCAGTACTAAAAAGAGAAAAAAAACATTGAATGCTTAGCCATCTAGAAATTCACAGTTTGCTGCATTATAATTCCAATTAGATACGTTGTAAATTAACCTTCAGTGTTCACAAACTGGGGATTCGGGCTAATTTCAATGTACAGTGATGCCAAAATACCACAGCTCAATGGTTTGAATTTGTTGATAAAGTAGATCATATCATATCTGTCTCTAAGACAGTTGATGATAATATTTTAGAAATGTGATAAACATTTACAACAACAAAAGAAAAGGGTGTAATTAAATCACTCAACTTTTATATATAATATCTATAAAGAAGACTAAATCTATACTTACACCAAAATAATGAATTGTACTCTGGTATTGGTACTGTTTTATTTACTGTCAGTGTACAAGGATACAGTAAATAACTTTGTGTACTTTCCAGTTAAATCATGCTACAGTGTTGTAGCGATGCAGCTACAGAGAAAGGAAAGGGCGGCAATGAGGTGGGCTGGGAGATCGGAACTATACCTTTAGCTTCTGAGAGGTCCATTCATTAGTCTGATAACAGTGGGGAAGGTGCTGTTTCTGGTGGTATGTATTTTCAAGCTGTTTTACCTTTGGTCTGATGGGAAGGGGAGAAGAGGGAATGACCAGGGTGTAAATTGTCCTTGATTATGTTGGCTGCTTTCCCAAGACAACGTGAAGTGTCGATGATGATGGGGTGGGAGCGGGGCGGGGGGCGAAGTGGCGGAGAGATGGTGGTTTGTGTGAGGTTGTTGTCTTAACATCTCTATCTCTTTCCTGTAAACTGTCTCGTCATTGTTTATGATCCATCCAACTATAATGGTATCATCTGCAAACTTGCTCATGGGGTTAGAGCAGAATCTGACAGCATATTCATGTGTGTATAGAGAGCATAGTAAGGGCTAGGAATATTTCCTTGTGAGGCACCAGTGTTGAGAAGTATCATGGAGGATGCCTCTAATAAAGGACATGATCTCAAAAGACTTACTTCATGTTGATGGCCATTTTTACATATGGAATGATTAGTACACGGAAGAGAATTTCAAGTTGAGTTGCTGAAGGAGTCACAGAGTTTAGATATCCATCATCCTAACATTTTCACATTTCAGGACTTTGTTTTCCACGGACCGTATAGTTTCAACAGTAGCAGTACAATGGAAGTGTAATGACAAACCAGCCACTGAAAGCAAACCATCATTGGTGCTATTTTAAAACAAGTAGCTGCTATTGACTACAATCTGATGTGCAGGCCTTTTAAGCAGTACCCAAAAAAGCAAAAATAAGATGGAAGAATATTTATGCCCATAAAGTTGTGATTATAACAGGACAGGAGGGGACATTAATGAAACATTTCCTTCATTGTTAAAAACACTTCAAGAGACTCTACATCCATAAGACACAACTGCCAAAGAGATGATAAACAAAAATGTGACAAATAACAATACATTGAAGAATTTATAGGAAATGGCCACTTGATTATGAAAGTTCTGTGTGCTGATTCAATGGAATAATACTTCTACATGATTTACGTGATGATTCCACAGATAATAACCATTACAGACTTCTAGAACTAAAACAAAGTTAGTTTCTTGGTACCCACCTGAGCAAATTTGTGTATTTGTTCCACCACTGCAGCAAATAAGGCACCCACACTTTCATCGATCAAGCTTTGCATGTAATGAACTGCCTCTTCATCAGACAGATCCAGGCGGAATTTGTCCTGTACCTATAGTAGAATGACAGCATGAAAATACAGAGACAAAAATGCAACATACATCCCCAGCTTTCAAACTTCGCTTTTAATTCACATTCTCTTAAAAAATGGGGCATCGGATAAAGCCATTGATTTTATACCAAGGTCTTGGATCCAGTTGCCATCTCCCTTCTTTCCATATAACCTAGTCTGCCTCATTGCTTATCAACAATTCTTTGAAATGTGGGTGGAAAACAGGAAACTCACAGACACTGGAAGAATGTACAAACTTCACATTGTCAACATTTAAGGTCAGGATCAAACTGAAAATGTGAGTGCGAAGAGGCTCAGTACTCTCTCTCTCTCTTCTCAAGATGTTGCAGAAAAAAAACAAATACAAGGATTCTATTTACTCCCCACCGCCTTGAGCCATGATCAAAATTTAACTGTCCATGCATAATAGACTAGAGACAGCAGATACTGAAATCTGAAGCAACAAGCATTCAGCTAGTAGCATCGGAAAGAGGAAAATAAATTGTTGTTGTTTTAGGTCAAAACACTATCAGGACTGAGGGAAGATAGCCAGTACAAAATGGAGAGAGTTAAAGTAACAGGGTCATTAGGGGATTGGCAGACTGGAGAAGGGTGAGAGATGGGGGCAGGGAGAGTAGAGGAAAGGAAGGCAGAAGGTGGTAATGGCTACAAGAGTGATAAGTGCGAACAATATGGCAGCCAGAACGGGAATCTAATAAATATAGGTGGTGATAATGGGAGTCATTAGGGAAGAGTCATAGTGCAGATAGAATTAGAATGGGGTAAGGGAGATCCAATGGGTGATATGTGTGGACAGTAAGTGGATGGAACAAGAAGGAGGAGGAGGAGGAGGGTAACAAAGTGGGAGGACTAGAGGCAGATTAGGGAGAGAGAAATATCTGGAGAAAATCTCAAGAGGCAAGGGTTATCCTTGAATTGAATGTCATGTTACACCTCCATTTAAATCTGTCCTTGACCCAACAAAGACTCAAGAAAGAACATTTCATCCTCCAACTAGGCAATTATTCTTTCAAGACTCAACAATTTCAAATAACTAGCCTTTCCAGTTTGTGCCAGAATTGACCTATTCTGATGAAAGGTCATCACTCTGTAATGCAAACTCATCTTTTGTTTCCTGCTTTCTGCTGAAAATTTCCAGCATGCTCTTTCCCTCCAGATTTCCAGCAAGAGCCTTGTTTGATACTGCACTGGTTCAGTTAGCTTTTCATTTCATCTGTCATCAATCACCTCTTTCCATTTATATGTCCTACTTAACAGATCATTTGTGATTAAGAGTCTTCACCCCCCTCTCACGTTGATATTAACATATTTTGTGCTGTGCAGCCTCAGTCTTCAGTATCTCACAATCATTCTCATTTATTTACTTCTCTTTGGGAAATTAAAAGATATTTGATTTCTAAATGTTCCTACTTCTCATGAAGGTCATCGATTTGAAACATTAAATTTGAAACCCTGCACAAAAAATGCCTGGACTGTGAGCATTTTCATAATTTTTTGTTGCTTTTTTTTCTCCAGATTTCCAGCTTAGGCAACTACTTTCAGCTGCAATGACCCACGTGCATGAAGTTGAAGGTAGTGTCAGTTTCACAAGGCATACAGTAACCTCAACTACTGCAATCACAAATTCAAGCACAACTTCTTACACAAAGCATGATATAAAAAATAATCTGAAGTGGTAAATTCTGGATAGATAGATAAAACACCATTGTTTCGCGCTTTGGAAGTTCTCAACAGTTGTCATTATCAAGCAGCAGATATGTTGCAAATAAATGACAGAATTAATTTTATTCAATTACAATTACTGTTCAGCATTTGTCTTTTGTTCTTCCAGACATTAAATCAGATTGAAATCATGATTATAAAAAAGTTGAAACTTTTGGGGGAAAAATCAACTAAAAACACATCTATAAAGCTGGCATCTTTACATACCTAATAATAAATAAATAAATGCACAATTTCATTGTCAATTATATTTCGATTTATAAGCCAATAAATCGAACACTAGTTACATTATATGTCATATTGCAATATGATATTAACTGCTTTATTGACCGATCGTGTCATGCTCCCACAGTGCGTTTTGCATTTTTAGAACAGGTTCACTAAAGGTTGTTGTGCAAATGTGTGCTATTTCCCAAAAAACTCTTAAAACATAGTAAACTGAAAAACTGGTGAGAAATGTAGTAATAAACTATTGTGTGGAATACAACTGATAATAAACTATTGTGTGGAATAGTACTGATAAATCTTCAGAAAAAAATGACCAAAAGGTATTTTTATTCGTTCTGAAATAGCCCTACTGACAGGTTGGAGGCTAAAAATTTTGCCATGGAACAAAGCTCAGACATATTTTTTAAATCATCAAGTTGCATCTGCCATTTACCCACATGTTAAGAAAGAATTTTTACATATGCTACATGTAAATGTACATGTGGATATACTAAATATCACCTGTTACCAAAACACAGAGAATTTCAAATATTTTATATTTCTTCTATTCTTTATCACAACACTGTTTCCAATCCACTGCAAACTTCCCAAAGTTGAAGCATTAGATAGATGATCAAAATAAAAAGGTCTATTCTATAATTATGTCAACCTAATGTTAAAAAATGATACACAACAACATTAAGAACCATTGATTCACCAATTGTATCCTGTCCTTTAATACACAAAAATACATTACAATTTCTTTACCCATTATGCTCTGCTAAAACACCTGTTGAAATTTTAATTCCTATCCTGCACCTAATTGGCTTGCTAGCACTAGTGGTTTCCATTTTTCATTCAGCTGGTCTGGATCGATGCTTGAATTTTGAACATACCAGATGTCTGCAATAAACTAATGAAGGTAAGCTGGCCCACTGAATACGTCTTATATTTGTTCTACCACATGAACATGGCTTACTCAAGAGTTTTCTCTCTACGAATGTCACGTCACCTTCACTTTCAGAAGGATTTTTATCCACAAGGGTTACATTTTATTTTTCACAAGCTATTTTAACTGGAAATGAAATATTTCAATCCTAAGCATACTAGAACCAAGCACCGAGTAATTTAAGAAGAAACTAAAATGTTTACAAGCATGATTGGTCAAAACTACCAAGAGTAAATTTTACTTATACTTCTCCTTACTAGAGAGGGGGCAAAACTCAACCTCCACTAGGGAAATATGGAAGGGCAGGTGACTGAATTAGTTTAAAAATAATTATGGAAAAGGATAGGACTGGTCTAAATGTCACAGGAGTAAATTGGGACAAGGTGAATTTTGATGGCATTGGCAGGAACTTGAAGTTGATTAGGGGAGATGGCAGGTAAAGAGACATCAGGTAAGTGATTTTGCTTGGGTAGTTACACCCCAGCGGTAAGAACATTGACCTCCAATTTCAGGTAGTGCTTTTTTCTCCCTCCGTCCCCTCCCCAGCTTTCCCACAAGCCTACTGTCTCCGCCTCTTCCTTTTTTTTTCCCACACCCCTCGACATCAGTTTGAAGAAGGGTCTCGACCCAAAACGTCGCCTATTCCTTCTCCCTAATAGGCTGTCTCACCCGCTGAGTATCTCCAGCATTTTTGTCTACCTTCGATTTTTCCAGCATTTGCAGTTCTTTCTTAAACATCTGGTAAGTGAGAGGTTTCTAAACATGAGATAGGGAGAGTTGAGCACCAGCATATTCCTGTTAGGTTGAACAGCTAGGCTGGCAGGAGTAGGAGACTCTGGATGACAAAAGATATTGAAGCTCTGGTCATGAAAAATGAGTCATGTCAGATACAGGTAGACTGATTAGGGACCATCAGCATGGGAAATCATGTCTCACTATATGGAGTTTAGCAAGGCCTTTGACAAGGTACTGCATGGTAAGTTCGGCTGGAAGGTTAACCAACAAGTTTTTCAGGTTGAGCTCATTCTAATTGTATTCTAATTGAATACAAATGGAGAAACAGGAACTGAAGGCTCCAAACCCATAACATCAATTATCCATATTCTCCAGAGATGCTGCCTGACCCTCTGAGTTTGCGTCTTTAATTGAATGTAAAATTGGTTTGGTAGGAGCCAGTCTGTGGTGATGGAGGGTTTTTCAGACAGGAGGCCTGTAATGAATGGTGTATCACAGCAATCCTTGCTGTATATTAATGATTTATATGTGAATATGAGTAGCATTGTTAGTAAGTTAGTAAATTGTGATATAGTGGACAATGAAGAAGGTTATCTATTATCACTGTGGAATCTTGATCAACTGGGCCAATAGGCTGAGATATGGCAGACGATTTTAATACAGATAAATCTGAAGTTTTACATTTTCAGTAAGACAAACTAGGAAGACCTTATATAGTTAATAGCAGGGTCCTGGGAAGTGTGCTAGAACAGAGAGGCGGCACGGTGGCACAGCGGTAGAGTTGCTGCCTTACATCGCTTGCAGTGCCAGAGACCCGGATTCGATCCCGATTACGGGTGCTGTCTGTACGGAGTTTGTACGTTCTCCCCGTGGGTTTTCTCGAAGATCTTCGATCTCCTCCCACACTCCAAAGACGTGGAGGGATTGTAGGTTAATTGGCTTGGGTTCGAAAACTTGGTATAAGTATAAATTGTCCCTAGCGTGTGTAGCTTGTGCTAATGTGCAGGGATCGTTGGTTAGTGCAGACTCAGTGGGCCGAAGGGCCTGTTTCCGTGCTGTATCTCTAAAACTAAAAAAAACTAAGAGAGACCTAGATGTAAGTAAATAGTTCCATGAAAATAATGACAGAAGTGGACAAGATGATGAAGAAGGCATTGGGAAAATTATCTTCATTGGTCAGTGTATTGAGTACCAGAGTTAGGAAGTCATATTACAATTGTACAAAAGGGTGGTAAGGGCACGTTTGGAGTACAGCTGTAGGAAGGATGTCATTGAATTGAAGAGGGTGCAGAAATATTTAAAGATGTTACCCGGTCTGGAAGGTTTGTGTTATAAAAGGTCACTGGATTAATTTCCCCAGAAGCCCAGAGGGTTTTGATGTGGAGAGTTTATAAAATCATGATGGCCATAGATAATGCGTTTTGTCAGGGTAGGAGACTCTAAAACTTAAGCAATATGTTTAAGATGAGGGTAGAAAGATTTGAAAGGGACCCAAGGGGCAATTTGTTCACACAGAGAGTGGATATATGGAATAAGCTGCTTCATTAAATGATAAAGGTGGGTACAGTTATGACATTTAAAATACATTTGGATAGGTACATGGACAGGAAAGGTATGCCTGGATATGAGCCAGGTGCAGGCAAGTGGGACTATTTCAATTGGCATGGACAAGTTAGGCCAAAAGGACTGTTTCCGTGCTGTATAGCTGTAGGACTCTAAATCATATAACATCGTGACTTTGACACAGACATTTCTTAATCATTTCCTAGCCAAAATGGCTGTAATATTCTCCAGAACACCACAAGGATTGTAGCTGTTCAACTCTGAAGTAAACATGCATTAAATGCAACAGATCCATTTTCTTTTTCAATTTTTCAAAAGTCAACTTGCACTAGTCCCACTAAACCTAGCATGGACATACTGCTTTTCTCAGAGCACAAAATCACTTGTGGCAGTTACTAATGACTTAAATCCAAGGTAATACAATAATAATATTAATAATTTATAGATGTACATTATTTTCATTATGAAACCACAGTATAAATCATGGAAAGGGGAATAAATGAACATTTTGTTTACGGTAGGGAAAATTCTGTTTTGGGGGACTGAACCAACATAATAAAACAGTACGCATTGGCATTAATGTAATTAAAAAGACAAAAAAGAGCCAGGCCTTGTTTTGGCAGTTAATCTAACTCACTGGTTCCAGAGTGCAGCAAAGAAATGTAGTTTGTTGACCATGAAAAACACCTTCAATTCAAGAATGGGTTACATTAACAAAGTTTAAAATCAACTTTACATAAAAGGTTTTAAACAATGCATGCACCAAGTCTGATTTGGATCCAAATCAAAATGTGAAACATTTAATTTGTTACTTCATTCAAAAATTAACTTTTATTTATAATCCCAATTTAAATCAGTAACTAACATGATTACCTTTTTCACCGTCTTATCGGGCTCCAGAGCAATATCTGGAATGTTGGCATCCACCATCAGTGAGAAAAGATTCAGAATAAGATTAGAGTATCTGGAAAAAGAATAAATGCTTTGGTGATATGGTCAATGAATAGCGAACATTGAAAAAGGAATATTTTGTTGATATTCGTATCCTCAAATACATTGTAAATGCTGTCCCTATTGTAGCGATGACTGAACTATCTCAGTGATAATACAGTTTATGCTTATCTATTACCACTATATTTGACTGTTCTAATACACCTCTTTGCAGCTTTCATTTCCTGTAAAAAGTAGATCATTCAAGCCTCCGTGGCCTTGTCCTAAATTATACCGTTTCATGAATCACATACAGACAGCACTGACTCTGTCAGCTTCAATCAGATTCCATCACCAGACATCATTCTCTCACCATTTACCCAATCACACGATGGACATGCAACATCATTTTACCTCTTTCCTTCCCGATATCCAAGGATCCAAGCAGTCCTTCCAAGTAAAGCAGCAATTTGCTTGCATTTCTTTCAATCCCATGGACTATCTACATTTGGTGTTCACAATGAAGAAACCATCTCTTCCACATTGGACAATCAAATCACAGACTGGGATGACTGTTTTACAAAGCACCTATGTCTACACAGCAGAGATGACTCAGTGCTATCTTACCTGCCTCTTTAATTCTCTGTTCAGCTTCCACTCTGACTATCCATCTGTAATCCTTGTGCACTGTCATATGTGAGCACAATACAAGTTTAAGTAACTGTGACTCATCTGAGCACACTGTAGCCTTTCAAACATAATATAAAATTCTGTATCTTCAGTTAATTCTCTTCCTCTGTAGCAATTTGCCATTTCTACTGCATGTCATCCATCGGTGACATTGTCTTCGTTTTTCTCTCTCCATTAGCACAGCTTGATCTGCAGAGCATGTCCTACAGCTCTTCGTTTTACAAATGTAATGCTCTTATGTTATTATTCATTTTCTCCAACTGCCCCCCATTCTCACATTTGTACATATGCAACATTCTTCCATCTGGCATCTACACAATAGTGAGGCAATGAAAACAATTATATGTTACAGAGAGTTAAGGTTTGTGAATTTCCTGGTATTTGATATAGGATGTTATTTCCCATTGGAGATTATTTTTGCATCGTCCTTACTTTGCAATGACACTTAAACACGTTGTTTAATGATTGCCAAGACCTTTTTCACCAACCAGAACTGCTGTATTTCAGATGCAATCTATTTCTGTACAGGAACATCACCTCCACTGATTATGAAGTGTGTTCTAACAACAGTATTAAACACCAATTAATCTGATCATGCAAAACATTAATTTTCTTCTCAGTTTGCTTAAGTGGCCCATTCTTAGCTTACATTGAATTAGGGATTTTGTTTATCTATTTTGATGCCCTGTAAGTAATAGCGTTTTAGATCTTAAGTTAAATCTTTCGCATTTTTTTTGTTACCCAGCTTCAAATAGGTGGCCACCTTTTACAGGCAGCCAGTTTACAGGTCAGTCCTGTCAATTCATATGTTTAAGAAGGAACTGCAGATGCTGGAAAATCGAAGGTAGACAAAAATGCTGGAGATACTCAGCGGGTGAGGCAGCATCTATGGAGCGAAGGAAATAGGCAATGTTTCAGGTCGAAACCCTTCTTCAGACTGGTTCAGTGGGTTTATAGTGGATGTCAGTCAGTAGTCTATCACCTGCGATGGAGAGAGTGAGGTCAAGAAATGGTAGGGAAATGTCGGAAATGATTCAGGTGTATTTGAGTGCCGGATGGAAGTTAGTGGTGAAATGGATAAAGTCAGTGAGTTGTGTGTAGGTGCAGGAGGTAGCACCAATGCAGTTTCTCCAGCATTTTTATCTACTGTCAATTCATATACAATTTGCCAATGCGAAACCTTACCAAAAGTTCCATATTCACACTACTGCTCTCCAAGAGTCTGCTGTTGGTTAGTAGATAGTATCTTAACCTGTAAGTAACATGACTATGGATTTGTCCCACTCTAGCACCTTCAATATAAAATTCTGGGCAGATGCTCCAATGTAGTATAGGGGGATTACTATAGTGTTGTAGATTACATAACCTATATACATGTTAAACTAATGTACAAAACATTGGCAGATAGAGGTATAATGGGAAAAATATGAGGTCAACCATTTGGCAGGAGTATATTTAAATGAACAGAATCTGCAGAATGCCAAGGTTTTAAACATTTTTGTATCACAAAGCTGCATGCAAATACAGCAAAAATTAAGAAAGCATTTTGGACAGTTAACATGGTTCTTCCAGAATTATAGCAGAATCTTGATCAGCTGAGCAAGTGAGCCGAGAAATGGCTAGTGGAGTTTATATCAGATAAGCGTGAGGAAGTCAAACCAGGGCAGGACCTTCACAGTGAGCAGGAGGCCCCGAGGGAGTGCTGTAGAGCAGAGAGATCGAGGCGTCCCTGAAAGTGGCGTTGCAGGTAGATAGGTTAGTGATAAGGGCTTTTGGCATGCTGATTTTGATTAGTCAGGGAATGAAGTATAGAATTTGGAATGTTATATTAGTTATACAAGAAGTTGATGAGGCCGCACTTACAAAATTGTGTTCAGTTTCAGTCATCCTACTACAGGAAAGATCTCATTAAACTGGAGAGAGTGCAGAGAAGTTTTACAAATAAATTGCCAGGACTCAAGGGCCTAAGCTGTTGAAGAGGTCAGGGATGCCAAACTTTATTCCTTGGAACACAAAACACTGAGGAGTGATCTTATACAGGTGTAAGGGAAATAGATAAGGTAAAAGCAGCCTCTTTTTGTGCAGGGAAAGGACTCAGCTAGAGGACACAGGTTTAAGGTGACAGTGGAATGATTTAATAGGAACCCGAGGGGCAATTTCTGCATACTGAGGCAGCAGGTATTGGTAACAAGCAGTCAGTGGAAACATATAGGAAGGAACTACAGATGTTGACTTATACTAAAGATAGATACAAAATGCTGGAGTAACTCAGCGGGTCAGGCAGCATTTCTGGAGAAAAGGAATAGGTGACGTTTTGGGTCAGAAAGCTTCTTCAGACTCAGAAAAGAAATAGGTGATGTTTTGGGTCAGAGCCCTTCTTCAAAACTAGATCCTTTTCTCCAGAGATGCTGTCTGACCTGCTGAGTTACTTCAGCATTTTATGTCTAGCTAGCTAATGGAAGTAGTTGAGGCAATTGAAATAACAATATTTAAAAGACATTTGGACAGGTAATTGGATAGGAAAGATTCATTTTAATAAGAACACATACGTCAAGCTACTGTTCATGAGCTAAGCTCAGCGCTTAACATCATCATCCCCTCAAGGTCAGGGAACTGGCCTCTGTGCATCCCAGTGCAACTGGATCTTCAACTTTCTCGTTAACAGACCACAATCAGTACGAATTGGCAATAACACTTCCGCTTCAATAAACACCAGCATAGGAGCACTTCTTAACAAAGGCCTTGTTAAAATCCAAATAGACAATTTCCACTGAGCAGCCCTCAATCCTCTTAGTCACCTCTTGAAAAAAAATTCCCATGCACAAAGCCATGCTGACTGTCCCTACTGGCACGCTACAATGCTGAGAATTGTATTCTGCATGTTGTGTGTTCCTCTTTGCTCTATCTACTGTACTTGAATTCGACTTGATTGCATTTATGTACGGTACATCTGATCTATTTGGAATAACATGCAAAACAAAGTTTTTCACTGTACCTCGATACATCTCATAATAAATCTCAACCTAGTCTGTGCCTATCCAAATGCTGTTAATTCCTGTACCTAAGAATCTCCTCCAACAACATCTCAGCACTGGTGCAAGGATGTACTTGGTCATGCTCTAGGGATTTATCCAGCTTAATTCTCTTCAGAACTGCCAAAATTTCCTCTTTGATAATTTGAATGTGATCCGAGATATTACAACTCTTATGCCTCAGTAATTTCACTTCCATGATCTTCTCAGTAAAAACAGATGAGAAGTATACAATTAATATCTTATCCATCTCTTGTGATTCCACACGTAGATTTCCATGCTGATCTTCTTTCCCCAGTCACACAAGTTTCTTATTGAGCAGTTGCAGATTGTGGAGCTTTCTTTTAGTGACTCATGCGGTTTTTAATTTCTTGGTCTTAATCTTACTAAAATGGCCTTGGTTGTTCACCAAAGGATGTGAATCACAAGTATTAAAGTTAGCCTTCCCTCAGGATTGTGTTATTGCCCTACTCTTTAATTCCATTAGGTCATGAGAAGGTACAAATAAGAATGCCTGAATGAATCACAAAATCACTCAATTCATATATGGGATAATTGTTATATCACCATATTTGGAATAAACAAATAACAAAGAATACCCCCAAATTATTAAAGTTTTGTCCCCATTTGTAATCTATTTACTACAATTAGGAATCAAAACTGTTACAAGCAATTTAAAGAGTTGATTTGAGTTCTGCAACTAATGCTGCACCAGTCTGTGCGGAACAGTGCATAAACCTAGTACAAGTATATTCCCTTCTGCTCACATTTGTTCAGGTTTCACTATCTCCCTGCAGAGCAATCCAGTCTCATTCCTACATGTTCTCACAGCACTACAAATTATTTCCCTTTAAGTGCCTTTCAAATTCCTATTTGTAAGGACCACTTGCAATCCCTTATCAGGCAGCAAGTTCCAAATAATACCCACTCAAGGTAATTTTTGTGCTTAACCTTGTGTTCATAAATTTAACAACGTTTTATTTGTGACACGGTCCTTTCAACATTTGCTAATGTGAACAGCTTCTCTCTATTTGCTCTTCCACACAATGTATTGTCTGCGCCCTAATGTATCACTCCACAGGATAATATTTACTCTAAGGTAGCCGAACATTTGGAAAATCTGCCAGGATCTATGGTGAAGAATCTGTTAGTAAGACTGATCCTCAAGCAATGGTGTAAGATGACGGATTTATATATAACTGCATTTATAGAAATGTTTCTGTTCAGGAAACATGATTAAGCTGGGCCACATTCTCTCTTTCAGCTGGGAGACAAAGGATCCCCATAGCACCACAAAAAAAGCTCACTCGGCCAGTTAGCCCACTGCCATTTGCTTGAACACGCTGTGTGAAAACTGGGGAATGCTATTTTTATCTTTATTAGAATAAAAAGGACTTCTAGTTATGAAGCACTTTTCGATTGACATGGGAATATGAAAGAGGTCTAATAAATTGAATATTTTTCCTTACAATCTGAATTAAGTAACCTTTAATTACAATTTAACCCTAGTTAGTTTGTCAACTGGTGGGATTAAAATTTACATTTACAAATGCCATTCACAAAACTTTCACAAAGTACTTCAACTTTTTACAATCATATTGTTACATGGAGACTGCGAGATGAATCACCTTCTCAAGTGCAGGAATGCAGTGTAACACTGCTTTCGGAATTCTTGGTACTGTTCACTCTGCATTCCACCCATCCCTTCCACCATTTCCTTACTCAGCTTCATAGGGGGTGGAAGAGGCTTAGGGTCACGGCCCAAAATATATCCAAAATCTATGTGAAACAATTTCCCTGTGGCAGCACAAATAAAGCATTTTGACAATGTTAGCCTCTCAGATTCTTTGAAAACAAAATAAGAACAGCACAACTTCAAAACGCAATGGGGCTGTATTCGTTGAAGAAAATTGGCAATTAGTACATCACCAAACTTTTCAACACCAAATTTATAGCACATAACGCTAAAGTAAGCTTTATATCCCAATTGCATAGTCCAGTTTGCACAGCATACATAGGTATCGCAGTATCGTGGGGGTGTAATTTTGTCTAGTTAATTGTCTAGTTAGATATAGTTGTCGTGTTTTTTTTATACTGTTTTTATATTGATAAAATCTCTTAGTTGTCGTTGGTCTCCGTTGTCATTGGGAACTAGCACCATGGAGCGGCCTCCAACCGGAACAACCTGGGGGCTCCAGTCGCGGAGCCTGTGGAGCTGTGGACTTACCATCGTGGAGCTGGCCGGCCCCGGAGCGTGGGGAGCGGTGGTGGCCCGCTGCTGCAGCCCGACTCCGGTGCTCGGAGGCTCCAGCTGCAGGCCGTTGGACTGTGACATCAGGAGCTCGTGGGTCCGGGTGGGAGACCGCTTATTGGAGCTCCAGCAACGCAACTTCTCCAGCCCGTGTCGCGGGGTTGGAACGACCCGGAGCGGGGCCGTACATCGCCCGGCGTGGCTTTAATGGCCGCGGGACATTCCAACGCCCACCGGGGGCTCCAACTTTGTGACATTTAGACCTGGAGCGGGGCCGTACATCGCCCGGCGCGGCCTTAAATGGCCGTGGAACTTGCCATCGCCCGCCTGGGGCTTCAACATCGGGAGATAAATGGTGCAGGGGAGAGAAAAGACTTTGCCTTCCATCACAGTGAGGAGGAGATTCACTGTGATGGATGTTTGTGTGAATTGAATTGTTTGTGTATCTTGTAGGAATTGTTTTGTTTGTATGGGTGTAGAAACGGAGTTTCGTTTGAGCCTCACTGAGGTTCAAATGACATGGAATGACAATGTGGCAGCAGTTCTTTTGCGTTTGGGGTGAAATTGATTTGTTAAAATGAAAGAGAGATGGAATTGATTGATAATTTCTGGAGTTTCATTTTTTGTCTCTTATTTCAAGAAAACAAGTGTCATGTAGCCCTATATTTAAAACGTTGAGTCAAACTAAAATCTTATCTTGAACACAGATATCATGTAAGCATTATTTAAAAATCCCTTTTTTCAAATTTATTAGCAGTCCATAGGATCCCTGCTGAGCTGTTTTTTTAAAACTTGCAATCAATTCTCCTCCTTATTCAGCAAACCTTTCGGCGAAAACAAGAAAATATATTTTTTCCCCCAGACAGTTTCATCTCTCTCTCATTTTAACAAATCAATTTCACCCCAAACGCAAAAGAACTGCTGCCACATTGTGACAATTCATCTTAACCTACAGCATGCAAAACATGAAACACTAGAATGTTGATAAATTTGTGCTTTACAGATCAAGTACAAGCTTGACCAACCAACCAGTAACTTTTCCTTCGTACAGTCAAGTATTTTCTCCATTACACAGTCCCTGCTTTTTGCCAATCTTGAATGATAAGCTCATTCTGAGCATTCAACCAAAAATCTCTCCAGACACAAATGCTGCCCGATAGTTCTGCACATTTCCCTTGGGTGCTAATTTAACACAAGCTACAGAGAAAGAAGGTTGCAAAAATTCAATGTTAACTGTCAGCATTTCAGTCAACCGAGCTTGTGGTGACCCACTGATCTCCTTTCTCCAGGTATTTATATAAATAATAAAACTAGAGCAAGCAAGCGGAAAAAAATAAAGATATTTTAAACATAACAGAATTTTTATACTAAAAAAATTATATTTAACAGGCTGTGCCATGTTTCAATGCGGTTTGTGTCAACACAAGTAATGAAAAATATATCAATAACACTCGGAAAATCGCTACAAAGCACAGTGCATTAGTCCAGTGCCTGTGTCAAGGCCCTAAAAATCAAAATACTATAGGTCTTTATCAGAAAGGGTATTGCATTCAAATCAACAAAATGTTTTAGAGAAAAAAGTGTGCAAGAATGCAATCCACTTCTTTAAAATCTGTCCAACATGTTCCATTATCTGACATCAGGTGGCCTTCGAAACCTGCTTGAAGGAGGACTGCGTGAAAACATGGCCCCTTGTCATGTTTAGCCAAAGCTGTTGGGTTTATTCTCAAGAGATTTCTTAGAATGTCTTTCATACAAAGCGGTTTGCTAGAAATGCTGACAAACATAATCGCACAAATAGGATGGATTGCAGTTGCAGGGTTCTAATCATTTAAACTCAAGAATATTAATATAGGGTGCAAATGACAATATATACTGCACCATAAACAAATTATTTGTGTCGTATATATTTCTCTGTTCTTATGCTGTTAAGCAAACAACCAAGAGTTATAAAATACAAAAAAGATAGTTAAAGGTTTCCAAGCAAAAAACATCTATCTTTGTTCGTATTGTCAGCTTTTCTAAAGGGAAGAACATATCTTTTTAAATATGTATTTAGGAAACTAGAGTAAGCGTGTGCATGTCTACATGAAAATAATGTTTAAAGGTTAAAATGACTACCAATGTAACATTTGCACCGAATAAATCAAGACTAAAATCGATACTAGGTTTTATTTTCCCCACCCCAACTTAAGCATATACACAGGATTTTTGTATTAGATCCTTGCATTGATTTAAGATTTATTTATTGTTCGATATTTTCAGGCCTGTGCATGAATCCAATTCAGATTCATAGACAGCCATCTGCTACACAACTTTTTTAATGTCACAAAATAGACATACAGTGCCCTCTGCTGGATGTTTACTCAAACTGACTCTAAATTTAAGATAAGCCAAATCTTCGAATGAAATCAGCAACAAATGCATCAAGTACATAGCAGAATATTTTAGAAATAAGGCAGGTTGTGAAGCATAAACAAAAATGGTAAAGATTCTGGATTACAAAAGCTTCTGAGATATTTCATGAAAACTTGCCTGTCCTTGTTAATAGAAGGTTATCCAAATGCCGATCTCCAACTCCAAGTATGTATGTAATCACACAATATCCAGCTGTCAAAAAAAATTAAAGATGTTCAGATGACACTGACCAGAGAAATACAATATTTTTTGTACTGAATTTCAAGCAAATTCCAATGTTGCAGCTTATACAATGATATTTTAAAAATAACTCCACAACGTTTGCTGTTACTATAATGTTGATAATAATCATTATTGGAACATTAAACCTAACTGAGTGTTAAAATTGATAAACTTTGTGTCACCCTGCCTCTTGAAATTTACATCACAAAAACCGCGCAGCATACAATTCTTTCATTGGAGATTCTTCTCTGCTAATGTAATCTGTAGAGTCACTGTGGATTGAGTTGAGGAATTGTAAAGGCAAGAAGACACTAATTGGTGTTATCTACAGACCCCCAAATAGTAGCCCGGATGTAGGGTGTAAGTTGCAGCAGGAGTTAAAACTGGCATGTAACAAAGGTAATGCCACGGTGGTGATGGGGGATTTCAATATGCAGGTAGACTTGGAAAATCAGGTTGGTTCAGGACCCCAAGAAAGAGAGTTTATAGAATGCCTCCGAGATGGATTGTTAGAGCAGCTTGTAATGGAGCCGACCAGAGAAAAGGCAATTCTGGATTTAGTGTTGTCCAATGAACCAGATATGATAAGAGAACTCGAGGTAAAGG
The DNA here is from genome assembly GCF_010909765.2 of Amblyraja radiata. Taxonomy (NCBI): domain Eukaryota; kingdom Metazoa; phylum Chordata; class Chondrichthyes; order Rajiformes; family Rajidae; genus Amblyraja; species Amblyraja radiata. Next base: position 137,677,402 of record NC_045956.1, read on the forward strand.
AACCGCTTGGAGGTAGTGATCATAATATGATTAGTTTTAATCTGCAATTTGAGAAGGAGAACGTTAAATCGGAAGTGTCAGTGATGCAGTTGAACAAAGGGGACTATTAAAGGGGAGCTGGCCAAGGTAGATTGGAAAGGGATCCTAGCAGGAATGACGGCGGAACAGCAATGGCAGGAATTTCTGGGCATAATCCGGAAGACACAGGATAATTTCATTCCAAAAAGGAAGAATCTAAGGGGAGTAGGAGGCAACCGTGGCTGACAAGAGAAGTTAGGGATAGAATAAAACTAAAATAAAAGATGTATAACACAGCAAAGAGTAGCCGGAAGCAAGAGGGTTGGGAAACTTTCATAGGACAACAGAAGGAAACAAAACTGGCAATACGGGCTGAAAAGATGAAGTACGAAGGGAAGCTGACCAGGAATATAAAGAAGGACAGTAAAAGCTTCTTTAGATATGTTAAGGGAAAAGAGTAGCAAAGTCAAATGTGGGTCCCTTGAAGGCAGACACAGGTGAAATTATTATGGGCAACAAGGAAATGGCAGAAGAGTTGAATAGGTACTTCGGATCTGTCTTCACTAAGGAAGACACAAACAATCTCCCAGATGTAACCATATAACCATATAACAATTACAGCACGGAAACAGGCCATCTCGGCCCTACAAGTCCATGCCGAACAATTATTTTCCCTTAGTCCCACCTGCCTGCACTCATACCATAACCCTCCATTCCCTTCTCATCCATATGCCTATCCAATTTATTTTTAAATGATACCAACGAACCTGCCTCCACCACTTCCACTGGAAGCTCATTCCACGCAGCTACCACTCTCTGAGTAAAGAAGTTCCCCCTCATGTTACCCCTAAACTTCTGTCCCTTAATTCTGAAGTCATGTCCTCTTGTTTGAATCTTCCCTATTCTCAAAGGGAAAAGCTTGTCCACATCAACTCTGTCTATCCCTCTCATCATTTTAAAGACCTCTATCAAGTCCCCCCTTAACCTTCTGCACTCCAGAGAATAAAGACCTAACTTATTCAACCTTTCTCTGTAACTTAATTGTTGAAACCCAGGCAACATTCTAGTAAATCTCCTCTGTACTCGCTCTATTTTGTTGACATCCTTCCTATAATTGGGCAACCAAAATTGTACACCATACTCCAGATTTGGTCTCACCTATGCCTTGTACAATTTTAAGATTACATCCCAGCTTCTATACTCAATGCTCTGATTTATAAAGGCTAGCATACCAAAAGCTTTCTTTACCACCCTATCTATATGAGATTCCACCTTCAAGGAACTATGCACGGTTATTCCCAGATCCCTCTGTTCAACTGCATTCTTCAATTCCCTACCATTTACCATGTACGTCCTATTTTGATTTGTCCTGCCAAGGTGTAGCACCTCACATTTATCAGTAGTAAACTCCATCTGCCATCTTTCAGCCCATTCTTCCAAATGGCCTAAATCACTCTGTAGACTTTGGAAATCCTCTTCATTATCCACAACACCCCCTATCTTGGTATCATCTGCATACTTACTAATCCAATTTACCACACCTTCATCCAGATCATTGATGTACATGACTAATATAGGACCCAACACAGATCCCTGAGGCACCCCACTAGTCACCTGCCTCCAACCCGACTAACAGCCATCCACCATTAACCTCTGGCGTCTCCCATTCAGCCACTGTTGAATCCATCTTGCTACTCCTGCATTTATACCCAACAGTTGAACCGTCTTAACCAACCTTCCATGAGGAACCTTGTCAAAGGCCTTACTAAAGTCCATATAGACACCATCCACTGCTTTACCCTCGTCAATTTCCCTAGTAACCTCTTCAAAAAATTCAAGAAGATTAGTCAAACATGACCTTCCAGGCACAAATCCATGTTGACTGTTCCTAATCAGACCCTGTTTATCCAGATGCTTATATATATTATCTCTAAGTATCTTTTCCATTAATTTGCCCACCACTGAAGTCAAACTAACAGGTCTATAATTGCTAGGTTTATTCTTAGAACCCTTTTTAAACAATGGAACAACATGCGCAGTACGCCAATCCTCGGGGACTATTCCCGTTTCTAATGACATTTGAAATATTTCTGTCATAGCCCCGGCTATTTCTACACTAACTTCCCTCAATGTCCTAGGGAATATCCTGTCAGGACCTGGAGACTTATCCACTTTTATATTTTTCAAAAGTGTCAGTACTTCTTTTACTTTGAAACTCATAGTATCCATAGCTGGAGGACAGAGCATCTAAGGGGGTAGAGGAACTGAAATAAATTTTCATTAGGCGAGAAATAGTATTGGGTAGGCTAATGGGATTGAAGGATGATAAATCCCCGGACCTGATGGTCTGCATCCTAGGGTCCTCAGGGAGGTGGCTCTAGAAATAGTGGACGCATTGGTGATCATTTTCCAATGTTCAATAGATTCAGGATCAGTTCCTGTGGATTGAAGGATAGCTAATGTTATCCCACTTTTCAAGAAAGGAGCAAGAGAGAAAACGGGGAATTACAGACCAGTTAGCCTGACTTCGGTGGTGGGAAAGATGCTGGAGTCAATTATTAAAGAGGTAATAATGGGGCATTTGGATAGCAGTAAAATGATTAGTCCAAGTCAACATGGATTTATGAAAGGGAAATCATGCTTGACTAATCTGGAATTTTTTGAGGATGTGACAAGTAAAATGGATGAAAGGGTGCCAGTGGATGTAGTGTATCTAGACTTTCAGAAAGCCTTTGATAAGGTCCCGCACGGGAGACTGGTGACTAAAATTAGAGCACATGGTATTGGGGGTAGGGTGTTGGCATGGATAGAAAATTGATTGGAAGACCGGAAGCAAAGAGTAGGATTGAACGGGTCCTTTTCAGAAAGGCAGGTAGTGGCAAGTGGAGTGCCGCAAGGCTCGGTGTTGGGGCAGCAACTGTTTACCATGCATATTAATATTGGAAGAGGGAATTAGGAGCAACACTAGCAAGTTTGTGGATGACACAAAACTGGGTGGCAGTGTGAGCTGTGAAGAGGATGTTAGGAGGTTGCAGGGTGACCTGGACAGGTTGAGTGAGTGGGCAGAGGCGTGGCAGATGCAGTATAATATAGATAAATGTGGTTATCCACTTTGGCGGTAAAAACAAGGGGGCAGATTATTATCTCAATGGGGTTAGGTTAGGTGAGGGGGAGGTGCAGCGAGACCTGGGAGTCCTTGTACACCGGTCACTGAAAGATGGCTTACAGGTACAGCATGCAGTGAAGAAAGCTAATGGAATGTTGGCCTTCATAACAAGAGGATTTCAGTATAGGAGTAAAGAGGTTCTTCTGCAGTTGTATAGGGCTCTGGTGAGACCACATCTGGAGTATTGTGTACAGTTTTGGTCTCCTAATTTGAGGAAGGACATCCTTGTGATTGAGGCAGTGCAGCGTAGGTTCACGAGATTGATCCCTGGGATGGCGGGACTGTCATATGAGGAAAGATTGAAAAGACTAGGTTTGTATTCACTAGAAATTAGAAGGATGAGGGGGATCTTATAGAAACATATAAAATTATAAAAGGACTGGACAAGCTAGATGCAGGAAAAATGTTCCCAATGTTGGGCGAGTCCAGAACTAGGGGCCACAGTCTTAGAATAAAGGGGAGGTTATTTAAGACTGAGGTGAGAAAAAACGTTTTCACCCAGAGAGTTGTGAATTTATGGAATTCCCTGCCACAGAGGGCAGTGGAGGCCAGGTCACTGGATGGATTTAAGAGAGAGTTAGATAGAGCTCTAGGGGCTAGTGGAGCCATGGGATATGGGGAGATGGCAGGCACGGGTTATTGATAGGGGACGATCAGCCATGATCACAATGAATGGCGGTGCTGGCTCAAAGGGCCGAATGGCTTCCTCCTGCACCTATTTTCTATGTTCCTATGTTTCTAATATACTTACAGTATTTTCACTTGGTACATGTGAAAATAATAAATCAATATGAGGATATGAGTGAAGGTCTCGCTCAAGTTAACTGGAGAAGGTTATTTGAGGGGAAGGAACATCGGTCAAGTCGGATGTTTTTAAAAGTGTTCTGACAAAAGCTCAGGTGAAGTACATCCCTGTTAAGATTGAAGGGCAAAGCAGGCAAACGTAAGGAAGCTTGGCTGACGAGGGAAATTGAGGCATTGGTCAAAAAAAAGAAGGATGCATGCGACAGGTATAGGCAGCAGGGATCAAGTGCATCCCTGGAAGAGTTTCCAGAGCTAAGGAGTAAACTGTAAAAGGAAATGAGAAGGCCAAAAAGGGGCCAGTAGATATAGTGCCCTCCATAATGTTTGGGGAATAGACCCATCATTTATATATTTGCCTCTGTACTCCACAGCTGTAATTTTTACACGGTGAAACCAAAATGTATAAAAATGGCCTTTAATAAAATCTGACAATGTGCACTTTAACCACATGTGATTATTTTCTATTACAAATATCAAATTGAGGAGTACAGATGCAAATAAATAAATGATGGGTCTTTGTCCCAAACATTATGGAGAGCACTGTAGCTCTGGCAGGTAGCATTAAGGACATTCCCAAAAGATTTTATAAATACATAAGGGGGGAAAGGGTAACTAGAGAGAGTGGGACCTCTCAGGAATCAAAGCGGTCACCTCTGTGTGGAACCACAGGAGATGGGCAAGGTCCTCAATGAGTATTTCTCCTCTGTATTTAATTAGAAGAAAAACAGTAGGATGGAGGAACTTGGGGCAGTCAATGGAAGTATCTTGAGAGCAGTCAGTGTTAGCGTCGAAGAAGTACTGAAGGTACTATCGTGTATGAAGGAAGACAAATCTCCAGGGCATGACCAGATACATCCAAAGACATTGTTGGAAACTAGAGAGGAAATTGCGGGTGCCCTGGTTGAAATTTACGAGTTGTCCTTAAATACAGCAGAGGTGCCGGAAGACTGGAGGGGAGCGAAAGTTGTGCTTCTTTTCAAGAAGGGCTGCAGGGAAAATGCTGGGAACTATAGGGTGGTCAGCTTAACATCTGTAGTTGGAAAGTTACGAGAGAGTATTATGAGGGATTGGTTGTACAGGCATTTGGACGGGCAAGGGATGATTAGGGATAGTCAGCATGTTTTTGTACGTGGGAGGTTAATATCTCACAAATCTGATTGAGTTATTTGAAGACGTGACCAAAAAGGTCGATGAGGGCAGAGCTGTAGATGTTGTATACATGGATTTCAGTAAGACATTCGACAAGGTTCCGCATGCTCTGGAAGGTTACATTGCGTGGGATCCAAGGATAAATAGCTGAATGGATAGCAAATCGGCTTCATGGAAGGAAGCAGAGGGTGATGGTGGAAGGTTGCTCCTCAGACTGGAGAGCTGTGGCTAGTGGTGTGCCTCAGGGTTCGGTGCTGGGCCCGTTACTGTTTGTCATCTACATCAATGATTTGGGTGAGAACATACAGGGCAAGATTAGCAAGTTTGCTGATGATACAAAAGTTGGTGGTTTTGCAGATAGTGAAGATGGTTGTGAAAGATTGTAGCAGGTGGGCGGAGGAATGGTTGATGGAATTTAATAGAGAAAGGAGAGGTGTTGCATTTTGGGACGTCTAACAAGGGCAGGACGTACACAGTGAATGATATGCCTTTGGGGAGTGTTGTAGAGCAGAGGGATCTAGGAGTGCAAGTGCATGGTTCCTTGAAGGTCGAGTTACAGGCGGATATTGTGGCCAAAAAGGCTTTTTGCACATTGGCCATCTGTCAGAGTATTGAGTATAGACATTGGGAGGTCATGTTGCAGTTGTACATGACTTTGGTGAGACCACATTTAAAATATTGTATTCAGTTCTGGGCACCATGCTATAGGAAAGATATTGTCAAGCTTGAAAGGGTTTAGAGAAGATTTACAATGATGTTGCCAGGACTAGAAAGTGTGAACTATAGGGAGAGTTTGAGTAGGCTGGGTCTCTATTCCATGGAACGCAGGAGGATGAGGGGTGATCTTATAGAGGTGTATAAAATCATGAGAGGAATAGATTGGGGAGATGCATAGAGTCTTTTGCCCAGAGTAGGGCCAGAGGACATAGGTTCAAGGTGAATGGGAAAAGATTTAATAGTAATCTGAGGGGTAACCTTTTCACACAAAGGGTGGTGGGTGTATAGAACAAGCAGCCAGAGGAGGTAGTTGAGGCTGGGACGATCCCATCGTTTAAGAAAGTTAGGCAGGTACATGGATTTGGAGGGATATGGACCAAGCGCAGGTAGGTGGGACTCTAATCATTTTACTCCAATGCTATTCCTTCTTACAAAAATACGGTACATGTTAATAATGCCTGTAACAGAAGTAAGTAAGTAAGTTTATTGGCCAAGTATTCACATACAAGGAATTTGCCTTGGTGCTCCGCACACAAGTAACAATATGACATACAGTGACACTTACAAATGACTCAGAAATCACTAAACATTACTAATAATAAAACATTAATGATGAAACACCATTGATCAAGCATGTGAACCAACAAAATACCAGATCAAAGGGAGGCTACAGATTTTTGGCTGTTGAGTAGAGCAACTACTCGTGGATAAAAACTGTTTTTATATCTGGCTGTGGCAGCTTTGACAGAGTCGCCTTCCAGAGGGAAGTGATTCAAAGAGTTTGTGGCCAGGGTGAGAGGGGTCAGAGATGATCTTGCCCGCTCGCTTCCTGGCCCTTGCAGTGTACAGTTCATCAATGGAGGGAAGGTTGCAGCCAATAACCTTCTCAGCTGATCGGACGATTCGCTGCAGCCTCCATGTGTCGTGCTTGGTGGCTGAGCCAAACCAGACCATGAAGGTGAGAACAGACTCTACGATGGCCATATAGAATTGGACCATCATTGCCTGTGGCAGATTGTGTTTCCTCAGCTGCCGTAGCCAGTACATACTCTGTTATGCCTTTTTGACTGTGGAGTCGATGGTCGCCCCCCACTTAAGGTCCTTGGAGATGATGGTTCCCAGGAACTTAAAAGACTCCACAGATGTGACTGTGGTGTTGATGATGGTGAGTGGGGTGAGGGGAGGGGGAGCTCTCCTAAAGTCTACAAGCAATTCCACTGTCTTAAGAGCATTGAGATCCAGGTTGTTGCAATGGCACCTGGACGCCAGCTGTGACACTTCCTGTCTGTCGGCAGATTCCTCCCCATCCTGGATCAGTCCAATCAGGGTTGTGTCATCCGCAAACTTGAGAAGCTTGACAGAGATGTCTGTGGAGATGCAGTCATTGGTGTAGAGAGAGGAGAGGAGAGAGTACACGGCCTTGCGGTGCTCCTATGCTGAGCGTTTGCGGGTCCGAGATGTGCTTTCCTAGAACAGTGGGACCGAGAACTGTACCGAGAACAGTGCCCCAATAGCCAATAAATTCCAAAAACCAATCTTACTTGACATTCAACTAGGGCGGCATGGTGGCGCAGCAGTAGAGTTGCTGGCTTAAAGCACCAGAGACCCGGGTTCGACCCCGACTACGGGTGCTGTCTTTACGGAGTTTGTACGTTCTCCCCGTGACCTGCGTGGGTTTTCTCCGAGATCTTTGGTTTCCTTCCACACTCCAAAGACGTACAGATTTATAGGTTAATTGGCTTGGTATAAATGTAAATTGTCCCTAGTGCGTGTAGGATAGTGTTAATGTGCGGGGATCCCTGGTCGGTGCGGACTCGGTGGGCCGAAGGGCCTGTTTCCGCACTGTATTTCTAAACTAAACTAACCCTCAAACACAGCACTCCACCTCAACAATCTCACCGATAATAGCCACTCCTGAATGGCAATTCTGCGAGTACTTGACTTCCAGCAGAAGCAATAACTCTGCAAAACTAATCACTGCTTTTTAAATGCCCCACGATGTTAAATTTGTTCCCAGTCATGTGTGTGACACATAACTCTACCATTAATTTCAAAACACCAAGCATGTGACCAAAGACAAATTTACACCCTTGTGTCTATGATTCTCTCATCTACATCGCATTTTAATCAAATAAATAATAGACAATAAACAATAGGTGCATGAGTAGGCCATTCGGCCCTTCGAGCCAGCATCGCCATCACTGTGATCACGGCTGATCATCCACAATCAGTACCCTGCTCCTGCCTTGACTCCGCTATCTTTAAGAGCTCTATCTAACTCTTTTGAAAGCATCCAGAGAATCGGCCTCCACTGCCTACTGAGGCGGAGAATTCCGCAGATCCACAACTCTCTGGGTGAAAAAGTTTTTCCTCATCTCCATTCTAAATGGCCTGCCCCTTATTTTTAAACTGTGGCCCCTGGTTCTGGACTCCCCCAACATCGGGTACATGTTTCCTGCCTCTAGCGTGTCCAATCCCTTGATAATCTTATGTTTCAATAAGATCTCCTCTCATCCTTCTAAATTCCAGTGTATACAAGCCCAGTCGCCCCATTCTTTCAACATACGACAGTACCGTCATCCCGGAATTAACCTTGTGAACCTATGCTGCACTCCCTCAATAGCAAGAATGTCCTTCCTCAAATTTGGAGACAAAGACTGCACACAATGCTCCAGGTGTGGTCTGACCTGGGCCCTGTACAACTGCAGAAGGACCTCTTTGCTCCTATACTCAACTCCTCTTGTTATGAAGGCCAACATGCCATTAGCTTTCTTCACTGCCTGCTGTACCTGCATGCTTACTTTCAGTGACATGCTCATTGAAAATCCATAATGCAAAGAAACACTGAACGTCTTTATCAAATACACATGGTTTTACTTAAAAAGAACCTAATCTTACATTGTACTGAATCGTTACATCTCAATTATGGCTTAATTACAACCCAGAATTCTAAAGGATGGAGAGATGCTACTATTTAAGCAACACTGCTGCATTAGGTGCAATATTCTACTGGAATAATACTCACCACAGCTTTTCACATAAGTGTCCATTACTTCAGCACTGATACCAGAAGGACCTTTTTCACTTGGGGCATGTTTTCTGAAAAAGTTCTGGAAAAGTGCAGAATTGATGGCATTAGGAACAAGGATGTTTTGGATCTGCATTTTTATTAACAACTCGTTTTCTTCCTCTTATAAAAGAGGAAGACATACCTATAATTACTAAATTATTGTGATTCCCTAGTAGAAAACTTGCAAATTTTTATAAATGAAAATTAAACTGAAGTCACTAACCTTTTCTGGTACTGATTCCAGCACAGGGAAGAAGCTGCCTGCAGCAATGCATTTCTACTGTAAGTGTCCCATAAGGGTGGGTGGACGATTTGAAAATAACCTAGAAGAGGGTTATTTGCATACTTGACACTATTAATTCAGATTTAATCAAGTGCTGGTTACGTTCTTTTTTGGCAGATGGGTGGAGGTGGTGGAAAGGCAAAAAATAAGTTTTATCCACACATGGGAGTCTTTGGGTTAAATCAGTATAAATCTTAAATAAATTCAGATTATTATCTGAATGGTGTCAGATTAGGAAAATGGGAGGTGCAACGAGACCTATGTGCCCCTGTACATCAGTCACTGAAAGTAAGCATGCAGGTGCAGCAGGCAGTGAAGAAAGCTAATGGCACGTTGGCCTTCATAGCGAAAGGATTTGAGTGTAGGAGCAAGGAGGTCCTACTGCAGTTGTACTGAGACTTGGTGAGACCGCACCTGGAGTATTGTGTGCCGTTTTGGTCTCCTAATTTGAGGAAGGACATTCTAGCTATTAAGGGAGGGCAGCGTGGGTTCACCAGGTTAATTCCCAGGATGGCAGGACTGACATATGATGAAAGAATGCATCGACTGTGCTTATATTCGCTGGAATTTAAGATGAGAGGGGATCTTATACAAACATTTACAATTCTTAAGTGATTGGACAGGCTAGCTGCAGGAAAAATGTTCCCCATGTTGGGGGAGTCCAGAACCAGGAGTCACAGTTTAAGAATAAGGGGTATTTAGGACTGAGATGATGAAAAACTTTTTCAGCCAGAGAGTTGTGAATCTGTGGAATTCTCTGCCACAGAAGGCAGTGGAGGCCAATTCACTGGATGTATTCAAGGGAGAGTTAGATATAGCTCTTAGGGCTAACAGAATCAAGGGATATGGGGAGAAAGCAGGAACAGGGTACTGATTCTGGATGATCAGCCATTGACTGGCAGTGCTGCCTCGAAGGGTCTATTGACCTACTCCTGCATCTATTTTCTATGTTTCTAAATAAACACACAGCTGTAGACCAACTTCGTTTGAGTCAGCGACTGAAGGAAAAAAATACATTTGGGAACTTAGCAATTGGTTGTAGTCCTTAGTTACCCCAGTTTCAGCAACGCAGATGAAAACAACAGAAACATTACTGTGTTCTTAGAAGCACACGCATGGCATGGTTTATGATAATTAAATAAATTAGAAACCAATGGTTTTCTTTTTACTTCAATTGGAATGAGATAAATTTAAACAAGTTTAAGCAGTCAGGGGGCATCGTGAGCTGACCTAGTTTACAACGACAGGTGTGTATCCGATACCGGAGATTCAGTTAAGGAGTTAATGTAGTTTGACAATGAAGTATGTACTGCTGTGATTGCAGTATCATTTTATTTAATCCCACATTCTCAAAGATCTAAATTGTTGTTATGTGATTATTGAAATAGTGAATGATTGTTGAATTACATCTGAAGTGCTGCTGCTTAATCTGAATGAATATATTTTAGGCAAACAAAACAAAAGGGACATAAAATGGAAGGTACACAAAAATGCTGGAGAAACTCAGCGGGTGCAGCAGCATCTATGGAGCGAAGGAAATAGGTGACGTTTCGGGCCGAAACCCTTCTTCAGACGGGTTATTTCCTTCGCTCCATAGATGCTGCTGCACCCGCTGAGTTTCTCCAGCATTTTTGTGTACCTTCGATTTTACAGCATCTGCAGTTCCTTCTTGGACATAAAATGGAATTCACTTATTGGTTCTCTTTTGAAAAGACAGATACAGAAAATTACAAATTTATTTCACCTGTATACTTCCTTCTGTAGCCAACACTTCAGCAACAGGCACAGATTGAATAAACTGCATGAACCCTGAAGAAGAGTTTAAATATTACTGAAGAATAAAACAAGAATATATGGTGCATTCAGTTTTATGCAAGGGCATGCCACATTCAATATAAACATGTTTAAAAGTTGCCAAGTATCACACCTCATTTTATTATCCAAAACATGTTCAATCTTTCCTATGCTTGGTATGAACAAGCAGCTTGGTTAAAGTACCTACTCATCGTGTTCATGAAATGGAATCAAGCAAGACAGTGAAACAATTTAAAATGCATTATATTCTGCTCACTGACCTGTTTACCTGTCCAAGTGCATTGATGGAGACATGATGCTTTCACAACATTAGAATTTTACAGGCAGTGAAATATGCTGCCAAATTATTCATTCAACTCAAAACAAAAACTACTAAGCAATCCAATGTTAAATATAATCAATCTACCATATAGGGTTGGCGTGGCGCAATAGGCTAAGTGTTCGGCTGGCGACCGGAAGGTGGCCGGTTCGAATCCCGCTTGGAGTGCATACTGTCGTTGTGTCCTTGGGCAAGACACTTCACCCACCTTTGCCTGTGTGTGAATGTGTGTGAGTGATTGGTGGTGGTCGGAGGGGCCGTAGGCGCAGAATGGCAGCCACGCTTCCGTCAGTCTGTCCCAGGGCAGCTGTGGCTACAGAAATAGCTTACCACCACCGAGTGTGACTGAGGAGTGAATGAATAATGCGATGTAAAGCGCCTTGAGTATTAGAAAGGCGCTATATAAATCCCATCCATTATTATTATTATTATATAGCTTATTACTGACACATGCGACTTTCAATATTATTGGGTGACTTTTGCATGAAGACAATACATGCATTTGAGCTTTTAATGTAGATATTAATGGGAATATGAAATATCAGGAAAACCATTCAAATTCATAGCACTGCTCATTAAGAAGGATTAAGACTGATCATCAACTTCAACTCCACCCACCAGTTCTGTTCCCAAATCACTTGATTTCCTTGGAAAACAAAAATCTATTAATCATTTTTTAATGTAATCCGTGTATGAGCAAATCTGTGCTCTGGCTTCTTAGAGAATTCTAAAGATCGATCTTCGTGAAGAAACTTTTGTTCATCTTGGTTCTACCTGGCTGCCCTTTTACACAATGACTGTGACCTCGTATCTGGTACTCTTCGAACCAGAGATTCAAAATAATAAGAGCCAAGATGAAGATAGCATATCGGGATCAGCTGGGAGAATCTCTTTTTCAATGGCCACACAGTAGTTAGCACGACTGTCTCACAGCTCCAGGCACCCAAGCTTGGGTGTTGTGTGTCTGAAGTATACAAATTCTACTATAACTACGTAGGTTTCTGCTAGATGTTCCGTTTTTTTGGTCATACATAGTGGTCGCATAACTGACCATTGTAAATTATCCCTTAATGTAACACCAATGTGGTTAACTCTTCATTGCACTATGGAAGTTGTGGTCAGCATTCAATTGCATTAAAATTACATTAAAACAAAATAAGAACAAAACTGAAGTGCATCAACCTAGATATCATATCTGATCACCGCAAAGTTGTTCGCAGCTCAACCAATTTGGCCAAGTTCTCCTCAGGAGGACTCTGGGCCTGGTATCTAAATCGGAAGTAGTATTCCACACAAGTAACTCTACTTCAACTATATGTGTTTCTTCCAGATGCTAAGGATTCCTCCCACGTCTCAAAGACATGGGAATAGGTAAATAAATTGCTACTGGTGTATGTGGGTATCCCGATGAGAGTGAATTGAGGGCAAGTTAATAGAAACATGGGAGAACAGGTTACAGGGAAAATTAGCGAGGGAACGGGATTGCTCTGGGAGCTTGCATAGACTCAATGAGCCAAATGATAGAGCTCCATCTATCTTGTAAGGTTGCCTAGAAAGAAGCACTGTGGCAGTACGAGATGGTGTCTTACCA